>NC_056748.1:305590500-305753000 GCF_019279795.1 Protopterus annectens
TAGGTTGAACATACAGGTTGGAGAGGTTAACTGTTGCTGGGAAGGCTGTTTTGGCCAGGTGATATCAGATGTTAAGGTGCTTGAATAGAATGCTAGAGCACTTGAATTACAGTTAGTTTTGCCAGGTTTTGAACCTAAAAGAAAAAAAATGTGGAAAGGAGAAAGATAGAGTATGCAGGAGGAGCAGGTTATAGTTGCTGAAGAAAGGCAGAAAGGGATGAATGGAGAAAAGGAGGTTGGAAACAACAGGTATGTGGAGATTAGGTAGTGCTATGGGTTATAAAGGCTACAGCAAAGGCAGGTAGTGAAGCAAGTGGAGATAAGGAAGGAGAGTTGCAGATTTAGAGGAGGAAGGCCTTGGAGGGACTGTTAGTAAGATGAGAGAAGGTATAAGGGCTAAAGAGCAGAAACTCCAGCTAGACCGAAGATGGGCACACAGTATTTAAAACAGTGCAAACAAGTACAAAAAAATCAAACACGGATACCATTAAAAACATGGTTAAAACAACGTGTATATATTAGGAATTGTACAGCAGTGCTAGTGAGACAATGCAGTCCTAGAGAGCAGTAAACTAATCAAACGCCAACAAGTTATCCCAACACGGCGGTTTCATAAGGTATAGTGGCAGAATGCTACAAGGTTACTAACCCCTCGGATGTTTCACAAGAAGTTTTGATGAAACTGTAAACAGGGGACAAAGCAGCTGGGAGAGAGCTAATTGTAACCGCTGACTACCGGGGACGGTAACAATAAGCGTTAAGTGTATGTTAGTAAATACAAGCTATAGACCTACACACACACACACATACACATACAGACAAACTTTAAGTCTATCCTCAAATCCTTCAGCTATTTTGCTTCTCACCACCTCCTCTGAAGTGTAGACTGCTCAGAGAAGTGCTTGTTCACCGCTTTTTAAAATACGCCCTTTATCATATTAGGTACCTTATCAGCCATTATTTTGACTTTGATTCCAGTACCTTACCTGCAAAAGCATTAAATCCATCATGGCTTACAAGGCAGTCGAGTCGTTATCCCAGTACAGAAATCATGCTGGCTTACAAGACACACACACAGACACACACAAAGGGTCTGAGCACCATGCTTCAAAAAGTACCTGACATAAAGGAACTCATTCTGAACATGCAAGCTAGGTGATACAATGGAGACACATGGAAGTATTTTGCCAAATAAATTATGTTGGAGGACTAGAATAAACTTATTTAATGTATAGTTTACTTTAGAAAAATAATACATTTCAGGACTGCATGAAATGAATATTAGCCAGTTTTTAGAAAGAGTGGGAAAATAAACATTGATTGTGAAGGGTCTTGAGCTTGTCCACTGCATAAAGAGAAAGAGGAAACATGGTGGCTCAAGTGTTTTTTATTTACTGTCATAGTCTATCCTCAAATCCTTCAGCTATTTTGCTTCTCACCACCTCCTCTGAAGTGTAGACTGCTCAGAGAAGTGCTTGTTCACCGCTTTTTAAAATACGTCCCCTTTACCATATTAGAGTACCTTATCAGCCGCGTTCATTATTTTGACTTTGATTCCAGTACCTTACCTGCAAAAGCATTAAATCCATCATGGCTTACAAGGCAGTCGAGTCGTTATCCCAGTACAGAAATCATGCTGGCTTACAAGACACACACACAGACACACACAAAGGGTCTGAGCACCATGCTTCAAAAAGTACCTGACATAAAGGAACTCATTCTGAACATGCAAGCTAGGTGATACAATGGAGACACATGGAAGTATTTTGCCAAATAAATTATGTTGGAGGACTAGAATAAACTTATTTAATGTATAGTTTACTTTAGAAAATAATACATTTCAGGACTGCATGAAATGAATATTAGCCAGTTTTTAGAAAGAGTGGGAAAATAAACATTGATTGTGAAGGGTCTTGAGCTTGTCCACTGCATAAAGAGAAAGAGGAAACATGGTGGCTCAAGTGTTTTTTATTTACTGTCATAGTCGAGGACAGGAACACAGTACCCTCTCCCTGGCCATCTCCCTCTGCAATGCTTACATCCACAAACTAACTGTGTTTGCAGTGATAGACATGTCATTATGCACTTTACAAGTACCACATTATTGTGTAGGAAAATTGTACCTCTGACTCCCAAAAGATAAGTTAGGTGGAACCACAAATGTAACCTATGATATGATAAAAGGACCCTTTGTATCAATACACTGTACCATTATACAATTTGTAAAAAAAACTGTACTGCAATGAATCACAAGTTTACCTAAGACACCAAAACCTTAACTCAAAAGGTAATTAAACTAGCACCCAGAAGTACAGCTGTAGAATGGGAAAGGAGGCCCCTGCCAAACTGTACTGTACTATTTCCCAATTTAGAAGACCTCCAGTGCAATGAAATAGAAGTGTGGCTAAAACACCCAATAAAGCATTAAGGGGACTTCCAGAAGTGCACTGTGTAGGGTGGTAAGTGGGTTGTCTGTGTTAGGAAATCATGTTTTTACACAACGACCCTGTGCAGCAAGGTTACCCATATGAGACCCAGAAAACCAAATTTTAAGACAGAAATGGACCTTTAATGTTGATCCAACTGTTCCCTTTTCTACAGATGAGGCATCACCTTACAAAAATAACATGAAGTACTACTAAAAACTATAATTTGCTGGAATGTCAGATAAAGCAACTGGATTCAGTAAGGCTCCAAAGACAAAGTCCTTAATGGGATTGATAAATTCTGCCATAAAATTGAAAGAAATATTGGAAATTATCTTCTCATATTTTGACTCACTTGGACTGAGCCATTGGTGTGGTAGAAGGAGAGGAAAAGCATTTTTCTCTTCATGCAAGCATCATTGATGTCCAGTGACTGTCTCTTCTGGTACCCATGTAGCATGGCTTGTATGGACTGCATTTACTGTAGCAGTAAAAGAGCATATGATTTGCTCCCTGACTTCCCCTACAATATATAATACCAAACCGACAGAGCTTAGTGATGCCTCTGTGATACTCTCAAGACTAAAGGTTACTATTTTATTTTGGATCATCCTTTTCTATTGGATGTTAATTTGTTGCTGTGTATCCTCTCTCTAAGCAGAAGAATGTCCTAATGCAAGTCTATTAACTGCAGCTAATCTCAGTAATGTAAATCAATAACTTGCTTCCTCACGAAAAACAAAACTGCTCATCTGCATGGTTTCTGGTAGCTTAATAAGCGAATGCATTCTGTAACCATGTTAAAAAACTTTCAAACACAGTAACTGGGTAATTTATCCTTGCTGAATGTACTACAACTGCAGAAAAATAATAGTGGCACTGTTAGCTTTGAACTGGTCTGTACGGTACAATGACGATGTAATAAATGGTAGAACTGTTTCATGATTGATTTGACACACAAAACATCAACCAAAACATGCTGACCAGTCATTATACCAGTGATACAGTATATCGAACAAGGGAATGCATTTCCTTATTTTATGTACTACCCATAATCCTACCACACATTCAGCTCAAATTTGTCTGAATAGTGATTGGAAAGGTTAGGGTTAGCATGAATTGCTAAGGTGGGTGAGTGGCTTTGCCCCCTACTTTACTTTAGTAATAGGTGCTAATCCTAACCTTAATCCAATCCCTACTTTAATCCTGCTCATGACTGTAATCCAAACCCTGCCCCTTACTATAATGCGAAGCTTACCTTAAAAAAGCCTTTCTTATAACACTATCACTGCACAAACCAACTTGGACACTCACCATGCATGACTGCACATACACATACACACACACACACACACACACACACACACACACACACACACACACACACACACACACACACACACACACTCACACACACAGACACACACACACACACACACACACACACACACACACACACACACACACACACACACACACACACACTGTTCCTTACCTGCCTGAATCCCAGCTTGCTGCCATTAATCCCAGCCGGGCGAACACTCTTCTTCTGCTCGTCGGCCCATTAATCCTGGCCTGGCAAACTGTTGCTGCCATTAATCCCGATTCCCAGCTCTAACTGATCAGCTTCCGCCATTAATCCTAGCTCTAACTGCTCAAATTCATTTCAGCCAGCCAGAATGATGATGTGAGCTCCTTGAGCTCAATTCGACTGGCTGGTACCTTCATTTGAAAAACTCGGTAAAAACCGAGTAGTTCAGAACGGTTGGGAGGTCTCTGTCCAGGTGTGGAGGCAGCCAGGAGGAACAGGGAGAAAACATGTCTGATTCAGCTTTTGCTGAAAATGGAGTAAAAGTTGCTAAAAATGTAGTTGAAATGGTAGAATTGCTACGATTGTAGCTGTAACTGAGATGGCTTCAGAGAAAATCTTTCAGAGGGGATTGTTTGAAGGAGAAACAGTTACTTCTGAAAATGCATAATTACAACCCTACAATCTGGGGGTTCAGGATGATTTTTTTGGAAGAAATGGTTAACCAAAGTGAGCCAGAAAGTGAAGCAGCAATTTTATGGAGCAACAGCATGGAAAAATAGAAAAGATGAGACTATGCCAGAAAAAGTTCCAGAGACAAAAACTTATGCACAAACTGTTGGAGAAGGAGCAAAGAAGAAAGAAGAAATAGAAGAAACAAAAAAGAAGTATACAATACATGTGAACATTAAAAAAGAAGAAAGGTTGGACAGGTATGTGGTCTGGGACTCTGTCATAGCACCTCTGGGTCTCAAAGCAAAAGAGGTAAGAGCATTTATTTTACTTAATAAAGATACTTTTTGTGACTTGATATTTCAGACCAGGCAGGCCATGGAAAATTTTATGAGTGCGTATAAACAAAAGAAAAATAGTTATCCATGGTCAGAATATGTGGGGCAAGCTTTTTACAGACAAACAAAAAAGAGAATAATAATCCAGTTTAGGAGTGAAGTTGAAGCAAAAAAATGAAAGAACATTTGTTAGCTATTTATAAAGAAGTAATGCACACTACAAAATATATGATGAAACAGGACTATGGACTGGGGGATGGGAATGTGGCGTAATACTGAAAATGGAAAATGATAATGTTATGCACGTACCTACTATTATTAATGTTCATGGTAACAGGGGTTTTGGGAAATACAGAGGCCTTTCAAAGACTTGTTATTTTTGTGGAAAAAAATGATCATTTAATCAATGAATGTGAAAAAGATGTTATGTATGTGGTAAAACAGGGCATAATGAAGAAATGTGATTTAAAGTGCAAAAAAATGTGGCAGTACTGGTCATTCATGGCTAGAATGTGAAATGAATGTGCAAGAAAATGAACATGAAGTTATATAGGATAAAGAGACAGACGAGTGTGTTTTACAAGAAAATGTACAAAAGATGTGACTGATAAAGAGCTTATGCATGAAGTTAAAGAAAGTAACAAGGAAAAAGAAACAGAGAAGACAAGAGAGGAAGAAACTGATTGGTGCACAGTAAGAAATAAAAATAATTTGATAGGGAAAAGAGTTAAACAAAGGAAAAGGCAAAAATATTAGATGTGAACATAGTGGAACTAGGATGAATTATGGTAATAGACTTGAGATGGAAAAATATGTGTATAGAATTATAGCTTTATATGCATATGTAACAAAAAAGAGAGAGAAAGGATATTTTAAAATATTCTTGAATATGTTTCTGTAAATATGGACATTATGATGGTGGGTGATTTTAATTGTAATTTAAGAAAAAATAATAGCAATTATGATGTTAAAATGGTTAAAGAAACTATGAGAAGTGGAAAGCTAAGTGTATGGGAGAATAACAACTGGACCTACAAAAAGAATGAAATTAGGACAGTAATTGATTATTTTTTAATATCTGATAGCTTAAAAGTTATAAAAAAGGAATTAAGTATGCTGGATTTTCAGATCATGTGGCTATATGGGTTAAAGTACAAGAAAATGAAGACTATATAAGAATAGGAAAAGGAATAAAGAGACTTAATGAAAAATAATTACATTTAGATGCAAAAGAACTTATGGAATTATGGAAAAATCATATGACTATGAAAGAATTTTATGAGAACTGGAGTCTTTGGTGGCACAATTTTAAACAGAAATATAAAACAGTGTTTTTAGAATGTATATGGAAGAAAAGAAAATGAGAGATATAAGATATTAGGGTCTATATTAGAACATCAACTTTTTAAAACATCAAATGTTCTAATATCGACCCCTATTCAGCAAACGCTGACAATATCAAACATGCAGAACAGCAAATTTTTCCCTAGGGAAAAAAATTTGCTGTTCCGACACACATGCACACAACACAAGCACACCAAATAAACAGCAATCCACACACATACACCTAAAATTCTACATCTAACCCTACACTAAACTGTACATACACCACTAGCTATCCACTTACTTTAACCCAAACCCTAACCCTAAGGTCCATCACTATCGCACACGCACCTCACCCGTGCCCTAACCCTAACTCATCTACCCAGCCCTAACCCTCACATCCACACAATCGCACACTTACCTGACCCACGCCCTAACCCACCTACCCCGCGCCCTAACCCTCACATCCTTACAATCACACACTTACCTGATCGCAACCCTTAACTTTCCACCACAGTGCTGAAAATAGTGAAGCCACAGGAATGGCCAACCGAATTCCTTCCCTAAGAAGAAATTCTGTGTTCTGCAACTTTGCTATTTACAGCGTTCGCTGAATAGGGGTCGATATTAGGACATTCGAAGTTGTGAAACTTCGATGTTCTAATATAGACCAAAGATATTGTCAAGAAACATTTAGAGACTTAGTAGAGATGAAAAAATTCCTTTTATGAAAAAGAAAGATAAATATAGAAAATTAATCAAATTAAAATCAACAACTTGTTATATAAACAAATATATTGTTTACAAGGAAAGAAAGAAGAGGTAGCACCATATCTGAGTAAAATAAGAAAAGAATGAAAAATAATAAGATAATTAAAAATAAGAAAGGTAAGCAAATAAGACAGCAAGAAGGAATATATGAAATAATTAAAGAATATGTACTGGAATTAATTGTTAAAAGAGAAGAAAACATAGAACAAATTTATAAAGGTGAAAATTTAAATAATGAAATAATGAGTATTTAAACCAAAAAATAACTATGAAAGAATTGAATGAAATTCTAAAAGATATTACCATGAATTCTGCAACAGGATTGAATGGAAGTTATGAATGAATGGTTAGAAACTGGTGTTAAAGAGAAAGAGGTATGTACAGGAGTTATAAACTTTATATTTAAAAAAGAAAAAGAGAAGATAAAAAAACTGGAGACCTATAACATTGAATAATACGGATTATAATTTTTTTATGAGAATAATAACAAAAAGGTTACAAAAAATGGATAAAATATATGACCAAAATGTATTTGGAAGAAAAGGAAAAGAAAATAAAGAGTTATTATGGATAATAAGAGAAACAGTTGATGATATCATAAATAAAAATGTAAAAGTGAACGTTATGATAGGGGATATAAGTAAAGCCTATGATAATATTCAGTATAAATCATGATGGGAATTTTTGCAGGCATATAATATAAGCAAAAAATATTATAAGTAATAAAATATGTTAATGAAAGGAACTATGTAAATGGCTGGATTGAAGAAGAAATAAAAATAGAATGTGGAATAAAGCAGGGCTACCCAGCTAGTAGTGTAATTTTCTCATTAGTTATGAATGTAATAGTGAAGGAAATTAATAAAATGTCAAGTAGTGGTGGATACAAAATGATGAAGGAAGTACAATTGCCAATAATGTATAATTATGCAGATGATAATTTATTAATTGTTAAAAATAAAGTACGGATGAAAGAAGTAAATGAAAAATTAAGTATACATTTTTAGAAAATTGGTGTACATATAAATAAAGAGAAAAGTAAAGGATTTGGTTTTGAAAGTATGATATGAGGTATTGAGTTCAATAAAAAATATATAGATATATTGGGAATAATATTTTGAAGGAATGCATACAGACAATAACAGTGGTATAATGTACTCAAAGACGTAAAGGATGTAACTACTTTGGATGTGACTACTTTTTGGAAATCATATAAATTTTCATATAGAAAACAAAGCACAATTGTTGAACACCATGGTAATAGGAAAAATTGCTTATGTTACTAACATCTATATGATTCATATTAAGTATGAAAATGAACTAATGATTATTATAGTTTCTTTTATTTGGGGCTCTACACTCAATCTAGTCAAGAGAGGGATTCTACATATGAAAGAAGAGCAAGGAGGCTTGGATTTAATAAACCCAATAATAGATGCTGCATTTTTAATGTTATATAAGACATTAAAAGGAATTATGAAGGAAAATAAAAACTTGATAGAAATTATATTATATTATAAGTACAAAGAATTGTTGGAAGGAAAGGAAGTTAAAAAAGAAGTAAAAGCATTGTGAATGAAAAAATGAAAGAGTACCAAAACAAAATTGTGTTACGGAAAATAAAAAAGAATATATGTGAGAAAACTAGAAAGGAATGGTACTTAAATATTATGAAGTATTTTATTGCATTGATCCATGGAACAATTTTTAAATAGATAAGAAAAAAACAAAACGATGAGATATAATAAATATAAAAGATTAAAGAATGTAATGATTTTTATGAAGCTTGTCTATTAGAAAATTGCTGGTTAAGGCAAATATGCTATACTAGAAAAAGCAAGATAGAATATGTAATAACTGTGGACAGTTTGAGACTACTGAGCATGCATTTTTGAAATATGAAACAGTTAATAATGTGTGGAAAGAAATATGTAAACATAATAGGGTGAAAAGTTTGTTAAAATTTGAGCAAATAAATATGGATATAATCAAATTTGGTTATTATGGTGCATGAAAACAGGAAGAAGTGAAGAAAATGGACAGAGTAAAAGTTTATGTTTCATGGACTATATGGAACAAAAGATTAAATGAAATTAAACACAATGGAAAATGGACTGACAAAGATTTTGGAGAAAATAAAGTTTTGGTTGTAGATTAAAGAGTGGGGGATGCTTAAATTGAAGTTTATAATGTATGGAGATTTGTAAATAGATGTAAATAATGTAAATATATAAATAATATGTAATGTATATATCAATAAAAAAACCTACTTGTCGTTGTTGCAAGTGGGACACATTTTGCATGAGCATTTCTTGTTTCCATTCTAGGTGCAGAGGCATCCCAGAGAAACAGGGAGGCAGATGGTGAGAGAGGAGATAATGGAATGGTGAGAGAGATAGAGAAGAAAGCCAATATCAAGACCATTGAATGCATGCAGGATTCTGAGGAGATGTTTTAAATACATCTGTTTGATGAAGATGAGTCAGCAAATGGATGTATAATTACAATCCTCCAGTATGGTGGGTTGTGGGATGATTCACTTAAAGAAATGGTGAGTGGGCCAGAAAATGAATGAGGCGTTTCCTGGGGGGGGACATTATAGAAAATATGCAAAAAGAGGATGCAGAGACAATCCTGAAGAATAGTGGTGAGATGAGAAAGAGAACATATGCAGAGAAAGTAAAAGAAGGCAAAAGGGGAGTAGCAATAAAGAAAAACATAAAAGAAACTGAAAAATGGAAGTGTGTGGTAAGGATTCAAAGTAAAGAAAACAAGTAAATGGACAGGTATGAAGTGTGGGACAATTTAATAGCTCATTTACGTGTAAAAGCACACAAGGTAAGAGCATTTATTCTTATTAACAAAGAGACATTTTGTGACATTATATTTGAGATTATTTTTTCAATGGCAATTTTTTTGGGAGAAAAAAGAAAGACTGTAACCCATGGAATCTTTATGTGATAAAAGCAGTTAGCAGGGAAACAAAAAAGAAAATTTATGTACAATATCGAACAGAGGTCGAAAGAGAGACTTTGACAGGACGTTTGAAACGTTTATGTAAAGTAGCACTGAGCATTGCAAAAGTTTATGATAAAAGGGATTTGTTGACTGCTGGTTGGGATTATAATATTGTGTTAAAAAAAGAAATAGAAAAATTTATATATATATATATATATATATATATATATATATATATATATATATATATATATATATATTCCAAGCATGCTAAATGTGTAGGGGAATAGGGGTGTCATTAAATACTGGGGACAACTCAAAATGTTTTTTTGTTTTTTGTTTTTTTTTTGTGGAAAAGGACATTTGATAAGTAACTGTGATGAAAGAAAATGTTATATTTGTGTGAAAATGGGACAGGATACAAAAATGTGAACTGAAATGTTATACATGTAACAAAATTGGACATTTATGGATCAATTGTAATACTGAAAATAAGAGTAAGGAAAAAGAAAAAGAGAAGAAAATGAACAGAGAGAAGATAGTTTAAAAGTAGTAGAAACTGAAGAAAAATTAGATGAAAAACAAAGAGGACACAGAAGAAGCTTCCAAAAAAAGTGATGAAGAAGACATAAATTTGGAGATAGTAAAATAAAAAGAACGCTATTGGTAAAAGGGTAAAAGACAGAAAAAGAACATTTAAAGGGACAAGTACAAAAAAAATGAAAGAAGGGAAATGGATGAAAAAGAATATATAGAGCCAGGGGTTGGGAGTTGGTATAATAGTTAAGATGTTTGATTCAGAGACACAAGGTACCTTTGGAAGGGAAACTGGGTATGCTTAGAATGACCTGTTAAGGCAGCTAGCCTAGTAATTGGCTATGAATTTATGATGCCATGAATCTAAGGAAAAGAGGAAATTAACATTTTGCAGTGCTCTCTGCAATTGTGAATAGTATTAAGAAGAATAATGATTTTGGAGTGGTATAATACACATGATGCGGATGTAATTATATTAGAAGACATAAGAATTTTAACAAATGGAAGATTACAAAAAGAGGAACTATGGGGAGGAAAGATAATGTGAAATCTGAGGAATGAGAGATGTTCTGGAATAACCTTATTCTGTAGAAACACATTAAAGATATTAGATGTAACTTTAACAAAAAATGAGAAGATAAACCATTGTAGATTTAAAATAGAAAGAACACGTATATAGAGTTATAACACTGCACACTTATACTAATTGTAAAGAAAGGGAAAGCTTATTTCATCAGACGTTAGACTATGTAGTATAAATATTTATTTTATTTATTCATTTATTTATTGCTTTTGTTACCAGGAAAGTCCACTGGGCCTAAAAGAGCCCATTTTTGGTGGAGGCCCAGGGAGAAAAGCCCCAAGAACATAGATGCAGAAAAAAATTAAACATTAATTATTACAGAAGTAGAAACAGTGTTACACATAGTGGTTATAGTAATATATACAGAATATATACACAAGTCAGGAATTTAGTTGGTTTGATTACAGTATCATATACAGAATATATACATAAAAGCAAGAATTTAGTTGGTTGCCAGATGACTTCAGAGTAGTAAAAATGGAGATAAATTAATCAGCATTATTGTATGAGTATCAATAAGTGATGAAAGAAAAAAATAAATAAATATGGAGAAAGTATCATCGGTCACTAATAGTAAAAAGCATAGGAATTTAGTTATAATATAAGGAGAAGGAATAGGTTAAGTTACAGAGCAGGTACATAGCCAGGAAGAGTTGAGATGATTTTTCAGTATTTGTTTGAAGGTGGTGGTGCTGCCCATGTTTCTTATAGAAGGAGGAAGCGAGTTCCATAGTTTGGCGATGGTGAAGGAGTAGAGCAGTTGACCAGCCGGTAAGGTGGGCTTTCCTACTTTTAGAAGTAGATGATTTTCAGATCTTAGTTGCCTGCTGGACTGGTATTTGGGAAGTAGAGCTGAGAGGGCAGGAGAGTCTGTCGGTCTGTAGATTATTTTGTGTGCTGTAGTTAGCTGGGTGAATGAGAGATGGTGGGGGAGTGCCAACCAGCCTAATTGTTTCAGTGAGTTACAGTGGTGGGATGAGAATTTGGCCTTGGTGGCAAATTTGGCTATTCTGTTGCAATACATATTGAGTTTGGATTTTGTAGAATTTTGGATATTAGTGAGGAGAGGGGCACCATAATGGAGAGAGGGTAATAAAAATGTAGTTTCAAGGGTTTGCCTAGTAGAGAGGCTAAGAAAGTGTTGGTGCCTGTACAGCTTATGTGTAGGTCAAAGTTTAGGTTTTCATCTATAATGTTGTTTGTCTTTCGGCTTTTCCCGGTAAGGGGTCGCCACAGCGGAACTCCAGTCCGCTAATGATGGGCAGTAGATTTTTACGAAACGCTGAGGTGCCAGCTCGATGTCCAACATTCAATGAAGGCACATCCATTTACGCATGCATGTCTTTCGAACACTACCCAACTGCAGGGAGGACATGCAGACTCACACAGAAGGCACTCCCAAGCCCAGCTGAGAATCGAATGGGAGAACCTCTTGCTGTGAGGTAACAATTTAGTGTGTGGGGCAACTTCTATAGTGGTATTGTCTTGGGCTTGTATACTGAAGAGTTTTTTTATCTAGGGGTGTGGTTTTCTTAGGGGTAATAATTACTAGTTTAGTTTCTTTTTTGGATTTAGGGCAAGATGATTGTTAAGCATCCAAGATACAGTAGAGGTGAGGGCATTCTGGGTGATCTGCTGGAGTTCAGAGCTGGAATTTGCAGTGCGTATTATTGTAGAGTCATCAGCATACTGGATTACTGAGCATTGTGGGAGAGTGGTGTGAAAGTTGTTAATAAAGATGATAAATAAGACAGGACCAAGTATGGAGCCTTGGGGTACCCCTGTGGAAGTACTGAGGAAGGGAGAGTAAGACTGTTGCCATTTGGTGGATTGCTGCCTATTGGAGAGATAGCAGAACAACAGGAGACTTTGTGATTTAAGAGGCAAGTATAAAAAGAAAGGAAATTATATAAGAAGAATGTTATAAGTTATAAGATGTGGTAAGTTAGAACTCTGGGGCAAAAATTAATGGACTTCGAAATTTGGTAATACAGAACTAGATTATTTTATAATATTAGAAGGTTTGGTTATAGGAGAAGGGGAGGTAGTTGAAACAACATTTTTTTATCACAATACACCTCTCACCTTAAAAGTGAGCTGAAAATCTTTTTATAAAAGAATTGCCCAACTACAATCTCTTGCAATAGTCCACTCTGCTATAAAAAATGTAAATCTTCCTTTTCAGCACTATGGCATAAGGCACCATCCAGTCTGATATTTCAGCCAGCCTTGATGTTTAAATATGCAGACCTGATCTAACAGAAAGCACCCACAGCCTGCAGGTCTGGTCAGAGTCAACAGTCAGCAGTTACACACACACACAAAAAAAAACTTGTGATTGTGCCTCAGCTCTTTCTTAGCTCTGTAACCTGCTGGATCATGAGCTGAGCTTATACTCAGGCTTTAGCCAAGCTCGAGCTGGTTCTGACTTGTGTAGCTCTACTGCAGCACTAAAGTTTTCCACCCTTACCCCAAGATAGACTTCCTTAAAATAATGCTACAGATATGCATTCACATTCTAACCCACAACAACAGGTAGTGCATTCCCAAGGAGCACTGAATTATTTTTTAAACATAACAAAATCTGCTTTAGAATGTAGTTTTATAGTTGCTGCTTAAAGTGTCCTTTCCAGAACAAAATTTACATTTCCACTACTTTAACTCATGACACAGTCATGAGAAGAACTATTAGTCATAGCTCTCAACCTCTTAGAAATCTGGGCAAAGCCAAATGAAATGGGGGGGACAAAGGCCCAAAAATAGGGCAGATTTTAAATATTGCTCCGACAAACTTAAAAAGTTGCTAGAATAACAGGATTTATGTTAGCAGAATTTACTGAAGGATCTGAAGTCTGAAACTCAAATGTGTGTTATTATTTAGCAACTTCAATCCTCTGATAATCCTAGTGATTTGACAGAAAACCACAAATTTTACAAAGAATATATAAAAAATATAAGGCAAAAATCCAGACATTCTGCGAAAATCTGGACAGTTCTATTAGTCCAAGTCATGTTTGGTGACCATAGCTTCCTAATTTTGTTCATTTTTAGTTTTGTGATCTGTATTGTCAAATATGCTGTTTCTTTGCACCACATCATAAATTTAACGTCTCCATTTGCAGATACTTTCAAACATCAAGGTGGATGCTTCAGATAACATGCAACAAAATAAAAGAAGGGGAAGTTTCCCAGTACCCAGCCCAAATTCTTAACATTTCATGAAAGGATAGTGAATAACTGAAACTGACTTTTGGAAGTAGCATTAGGCTGAAAAACAGTGCCACAGTTTAAGATTTTTTCATTTCTGTTGATACACACCTTCATTTTCTTCAGTATATTAGTACTACAATCCACCTCAAATGCAAGTCTACATTCAGCTTTGGTAAATGCTTGTCTTCAGCTATGATCATAGGACCTTTACTGTAGTTATGCAGTATGGTTCTGTGGAAAAGTTAGGACTATGTTTCTTTGTGGGCCTCAACTGTTTCAAGAGTCCCCTGCTTTAAATTATACTGAACACAATGCCTGTGATTGACAGGGATGGGGTAATATATTACAATATGTAATATATTACTGTAATATATTGCAATTTCTAGTAATTAGTAATATAACTAATTATGTTTTCAAAACAGTAACAAAGTAATAGTAATATAATACTTTTTTAGTAACTACCAACTTAAATACAAGTTACTTTTGAGTTACTTTTGCTTAAACCAGTGGATCTCAGTGTGGGTATTATCGCCCCCTAAAGAGCAATAGAAAACTTCCCGGGGCCCTGGGTAGTATGGATAGTAATCAGATATTAGGAGGTAATATAGATAAAAATTTGGATACAAAATTACAACATAATGTTGGCACAACTCATAGCACATAGCATTCATAGCATACCTCTCAACTGTATCAAATTCCTTGGCATTCCCAGTTTTAGGCTCAAAGTAATAGGGTGCCACAAATTCCTGACTGGCCCTATTAAATTCGGAGTGCAAACAAGGGTGCCGGAACCATTCCACTTTTAAGAGGCTTCACCCTGTGATGGTGCCGTCTTCTCCTGTAAGGAGAACTATTTGTTACTCCTTACTGACTGCCGATGTCATTGATTTCATGACCCACATGTAGATAATGTCAGAGGAGGGGTATAAGGATTCAGATTCAGGCATCTATTATTCTAATATACAAATTTTGTGTCAGTATGCATTTTGAACAATAGGATATACTGAATTGTTGAAATCCTCAACACTTCAACAGAAAATTAAGCATTTGCCAGAGGCAGGGCAAACAATTAAGGCAAAACCAGGAAGAATTGGTAAGTACGATCACATATTATCCTACTGTTTATAAAGTGGGCATCATGTTAGTGAGTTTGTGTTTCAGATGTTCATCTGATGTAAAGAAATGCAGTTTAAGAGCCAGTAGCCTGCAGAACTGGTATACCACTCAGCATCTCAGCACAAAAAATTTAAACATAGCCATTAGCCAAACATAATGTGTGGAGGAGGACAATGGTCTGACATCAGGAACAAATTTTCAACAGGAGGCTTATAAACTTAGAATGGTTTTAGAATGACACATTTTGCATTAGTGTGCATTTTCTGAAGGATATCAAGAATAAAAACATTTTCGAGAAAGAGTAATACACTGTAGGCAACTAATAATGATAATAATTAGAACTGTACTTGACTGATGTAACCACAGAATTCAGCACAAGCATGGTATTGTGTTAAAATAACATAAGTGCAGCTTGTACAGGTTTTACAAACTAACAGAGCCAAGCAAGTTAGTAAGTCCATGAGTAGAATGGGAAACTATTTTAACTGTCTTCTACAAGTGTGCGTGCCATAACTAAAGTTTGTAAATACTAGGTATCTTAAGTTGCAACAAAATCAAGCAATTAACTTCTGCTTCAGGACTGAAAGGCAGCAGCTTCAACTCTAGTTTGACTACTAATGCATACTATAAATGTAAACTCAGTCTGCACTTACTGTGGAATTTAAACTAGCCAAGTGTGAGTGAGTATATGAGTGTGCAAGTATGTGTGTTAAAGTGGCAATTTGTTTTTCTATATGAGACAGAGAGAGTGTGTGTGTCTGTGTGTGTGTGTGTGTGTGTGTGTGTGTGTGTATGTGTGTGTGTGTGTGTGTGTGTGTGTGTATGTAACATACCTCTAAACTGTCAAACTGCCCAGATTCAGCTTCATAGTTTTGGTCTTTCTCATAAAATTTGTGGTTTTCTAGTAAATCACAGAGGACTGAAGAAACTAAATAATAACATATGTATGAGTTTCAGACTTCATATCCTTCATAAAATGCATAAACACAAACCTTGTTTTTCTATCAGCTTTCTAAGTTTATAAGAGCAATATTTTAAATTCTGTCCATATTTTTGGGCTTTTGTCCTCCCATTATGAGTCTTTGACCAGATTTCTTGTGCTAAGAGGTTGAGAGGTATGGTACTGTAGAATTTAGAAAGTCCCAATTTATTATGTTTTAAATTTAAAACTGTTATTTTGTATTGTTTTGAAGTTGCATTAAACACTAATGCAGTTTTCAACGAGGATTGCTGCAAACAGCAAGGGCCTCCTCTGCACCCATGCTACTAAATTATATTAAGTCTGAGATAACTGTACCACAGAATAAATTTAATTCCCCAAGATACCACACACTTGATGCTGGTATACATATTTTATCAACCAAGTGTTTGCAATCACGTTTCAGTGTTGATCACAGCTGTTTCACTACATATATGTGACATTATTTGTACTGCTTAATAAAACAAGACGTTTAACAGTGCATCACATTCCACTGTGAAACTTTTGACAATATTTTTAACATGGTATTTTAAGCACACATTGCTGTATTCTTAAAGAACAAAACTGTTACAGCTTCTACATATATAATGAGTACAACACTACTACTTTACAATTTAGTTATTCTATACATTCCAGAAACATTACTGTTTTATTCAGTCATTCTCTTATATTAAATTTAACCAGTTTAGTGTTGTGAGGGAGCAGGAGCTCCTCATAGCAAACAGTGTGTGCAAGGTGGGCAAACAAATCATGGGTACAGTATCAATCTATAAGAGGACACACAGATATGCACACAGACACACACACACACACACACACACACACACACACACACACACACACACACACACACACACACACACACAAATGCATACACCATATTATATATACTCACAGACAATTTGGAGGATTGTCATTTCACCGGTGTCCTGCCTTTTGGCAACAGTTAGAGGTATGAGTCAGTGCCCACTACCATCCGTTACCAGATCTATTTACAAAACCTTCTAATGCACGTTGGTATTTATATAACTACAATAGCAGAAGGTTTCCGAATCAGATTTATTTTATCCATTGATCAGATTGCCTGATACCCACATACTGACAACAACAGTGGCTTGTTATACCAATGCTTGTTATGACAGACTTTAGTTTCCTATTACGTTTGAAAGACTGCACAATTCTTTATACGTGTTACAGTTACTGATGTATGTTATTTTAATGAATTTCTGTAAGGGTGCATCCCCCACAACCCCCTAACTATATATACCAATTCCAGGATCGCACTACAGTGGGGAAAAGGGCATATACCTTTTACTTGCCTTACAGTACTCTACACAGTGCCATATATACTAAGTTCAGTTCAGTGAAATGAGATTCATTGAAATGAATTTTCAGTAATTTGAGTTTTCAGTGAAGTGGTCAGGGTGAAATGAAATTCAACGAAACAAAGTAGTACATATATGTATATACACGTAGGTTCATTTCAAAATTTTGAAATCCCAAAATCTCGAGTTTCAGAACATCAAGTTCAGAATCTCGAGATCTTAGAATCTCAAAATTGTGAACCCACCCCAGAAACACCACTAAACACATAAAAAACAAGCGTATGCAGGGGGCAAGCCCCCCTGAACCCCCACACTCCCCACAACTTAAATATACCAACTCCGAGATCGCACTACATATATGTATATATAGTAGTACATATACGTACTACTACATACATATTTGCAAAATTAAAGCAGATTTAAATCACAGAACACTCTACAAAGCAGGGTAAAAGCAGTATTAAGTAGTAAGCACATATGAGAAGGAATAAAGGTGTTGTAAATGTATGTTCTAGCATAAAATGCCAAATTCTACGAAAATCTTTTTTTTCAATATACAGACAATTCACATTTTGGATTTACAGGTATTTTTCTTGGAAGAACGGAAAATCATTGTCTAAGTTTATTATCTAAGGAGATGTCAGGTGTCTTTTTCTGTACATTGTACTCATAGCTAGGATCCATTTACTCTCTATATAGTGTCTGACTCTTCAAGTTTTCTGAATACTTTTCCTCCCTACTTCTTAAGTGAAAGACACCCTCCTCTGTGATAGGCACAACATTTTGCTAAACTGATTATGTATGATTTAATTTGGAACCTGTCCAACTTGTAATGCAGTTTGAAATTTCTGCACACTTATTTTGCAACCTTTTTTCAACCAATTTGTGTCTCATATTATTTGTTAATAAATTTAATAGTCACAATCTCTTCCAGTTACATATCTTTAAATATATTTTCCAGTTCTCTTAACTGCAAAGATTTCAGTTTTGATTTTGATGTTGGCATTTCTTTTTTCATTTTATTATTGTTGTCATACAAAAGTAATAAAATAGTCAAATAACACATTTCAGCTTACAAATGCATCCAATTATACTTTTCACATTATTGCTTTAAACATCAAGCAGTTTGGAACCATGTATACTTTTTCATTAAAAATAAAAAAAGCACAATCTTCACAGAAAACTATATCACACTCTCCAGTAAATTTATTTTTACTGATTTTTATACTCCCATCTTCTCCTTTCCCAAACTTTTGTCTGAGATGGTCACCAGTGAATCTAGCTCTCCCTTTTAAAACCCTATTTCCATGCCATTTGCATCTCCCTAAGCTTACTCGTTTCCCCTTACATGACAAGGCTTTACCACTCTTTTACCTTCAATAGGAAAAATAATAAAGACTTATTTTTCTATCTTTTCTTCTACACATTTTATAAAATCTATACATTTTCTCCATATTTTGCCTATTACCTACCTCCTCCTACTCAAATACTGCCCCACTTTTTACATTGTGTCTTTTTACTATTTTGCTTTGCTCCCAATTTCCTTCAGCCTTTGACTACCCTGTAAAGTTTTTATCGCCATCCTTGTTCATTTTTTTCGGGTGCCTCTTCCTAAAAATTTAGCTTCCCCTGAAATTACCTTCAAACAAGTCTGACAATCCCTGTTAAAGGCCAAAAATAATACTTCCATGTGACCAGACTTAATAGCATGCTGCATTTTCATCAGTGCTGAGTATGCATTTTCTGAGCTTCATATTAAACCGCTCAGGCTCAGCCTATCCACAGGGTTTGTGCCTGAGGCCTTGAGAACATCCTACATAAGGATGGCCCTTCTGCAGACCCATTTAATTATGGGCCCATCAGCCTCACTAGCCTTATATGCAAAGTCACGGAGCACATCACAGTAGAACATATTTATGTGGGTTAAGCAACTTAACTGATTTAGACCTCAATTAGTTTGGTTTTGTAAAAGGCATGTTCTGTATTCTGAACCCAATAAACTTCTTTGAAAAAGTTACAAAAGCTATGGAAATTGATTACTTTATGTGGCCTGCATATATGAACCTTGTCTTTTGACATTAACTCCCATTCTGGTATGATTGAAAAATTAGACTAATTTCATGTAACCCCCTATGTTGTCCATTGGATTGCAATCTGGCTATCCAACAGTTCACATGTTGTGAAAGTTGTCTTAATGTGAAATTGTAATTAGTGGGATATCATAGGTATCAGCGCTTAACTCAATCCTGTGTGGCAAATATTTTGCAGACATCAAAGCCAATATCCTAGAAATGTGATAACCAGGTTTGTTAATGACTGCAAGCTGGACACTGTTATCTGTTGTTTCCTGGTGCTAACCACTCCAAGAATGGCTGAAATATGAATATACGTAGTGTAGCAAAAATGGTCTCAAGCTAAATGCAAAAAAATGCAGTGTAGTAACATTTGGCAAAAAAGCTGCTCCCACCTCACATATTATAAACAGTATTTCTCTTCAGAAAAGTCATTTGATCATCTTGTTTCCATCATGGTCAGAAAATATCTTCAAGATATAAACAGGGTATCTTCCCAATATACTCTTCTGTTCTCGGACCCATCTTCAACTATAATGTTCCCTTTGGTATGTACAAATGCTAGCATATTATGCAACTGGAAAGGCCTCAGAGATTCAGATGAAAATTAAAGGACATAAATTAGCACTACTCTCCTTACACTCAGTAGCCAACCGGCTGATGTGAGTTAACTTGTGTCTCAGTTTTTGAGCCGTGAAAGACCTAATCTGATTTGGCCTCCTATTTCTTCACAGAACCAGTGGTTCAACAAATACCCACACTAAGGATATAAATCTATACCAAGAAATAAACAAGACTTGTTGGAGGGAAGAGTTCTTAACATATTTCTCGCCTATGGAA
Organism: Protopterus annectens; assembly: GCF_019279795.1. Taxonomy (NCBI): domain Eukaryota; kingdom Metazoa; phylum Chordata; order Ceratodontiformes; family Protopteridae; genus Protopterus; species Protopterus annectens. The sequence continues at coordinate 305,610,960 of NC_056748.1, forward strand.
TAACTTACCACTGCAGGTCAAACTGAGTGTGACTTTGGTTACATTTAAATTCAGTTTTGATGACTGAGAAGAGACACAAATTTACTCCAGGGTTATCATATACACCCATCTTGATTTGAGGGGTAAGTACTTTTAAGTAACACTGGGAAAAAAAACTTCTCACATGTATCTACTTAAAGGTACATATGGCTAGGGATCTTATAGTCCCTGTGATTGGTTGCCTATTGTTGTTCCTGTATTCTTATGTTCCCTAATTTTCTGTTCATGTCCTGCTTTCCTACTGTTTGAAATGTTTATCTTAAAAAAAATAAAAATAAAAGTTAGAGAGGGAACTGACTGATCTACAAAGATAAACAGTGGAAAACTATCCCCTGCCACAATTATGAATGTCAACTTCATGTTTCCACGTATTATATAATGTCACCCCTTAATGTCAGATATGACATTATCCATATTTTTATAATGGGTGACACTTCCATGTGTTCCTTAGTTCTTTCTCATACTAACCTATCCTCTGTTTTTTATTTATTTTTTTTGTCATCATAACACATCATCTGTTCTATAGCCCCAGAAAATCTACTCCTTTCAGAAAAAAAGCAAGGATCTAACAAAGGTCAGGCATAATCACATTACCATTATGTATAGCAAAGCACCAGAAGCTCAGCAAGGACTCAGGTGGCTGGGGACCCCCTTAAATCTACTGCAATCAATACCCTCAAAGTTCAGTTATTGTAACCTTCCCCGTGTCATTTCTCTGTCTTGCTCTGCTATGCCGCCTTCAGTAGATCAGAACAATGAGAGCACAATCTCAAGCAGTAGCCAGGAGAGGAGGAACAAAGATGAAGAACAATAAACATACACGAAGACCACGTGTAAAAGATGCCTTGCAGCATGTTTCTTGTAGAGGAACGCCTTCTATAAATATTGCCCTACTAGCTGTGCTTGGTAACAATAATACATACAATTCACCAAGTCACAGGTGTGCAGATATCTTGCAAAGGGTTATTTCATAAAAAGGTACAGCACCACTTTCCTTCATTTACATCACCTTAACACTTATGTACCTATGTTTTGAAAAGTCCATTCTTGCCATTACTTAAGCTTTTCATTACTGATCACAAAATGCTTTAGTGCGCTGTCTTTCCTTAGTTTACTATCACAGCTGGGCTTTTATCTCATAACTGTGCACCTTTGCTTGTCTCTCAGTATAACGATTACATACATGGCTGGCAGCTTTATCTGTACATATCTTAAACTAGCTAAATACATTTGCATTCCACATATTCTTTACTATGTCGATCTAATTTTTTTCTGTCATATACATACAGCTTTTTATTCATTTTAGAACATTGTCAACATAATTTTATTTTATATGTGACACAATTGTATATATATATATATATATATATATATATATATATATATATATATATATATTGATTATCAGTGTCAGTGGCTCAACAGGCAGTACACTCACCTTGGGTGTAGAAGCCTGTGGGTTCTATTTCCACACCTGGAAGATGGACTGTAGTGCAGCATAAGATCGTGCTGCACTTCTGAGTGTGTCGTCCTTTGGATGAGATGTTAAATCAAGGCCCCATCTGTCTGAGTTGGGGGTAGTTCAGGTGGATATAAAACATCTCATGGCACCTTTTGAAAAGAGTAGATGTCATTTATTTATATCCAAATAGAACTCTTGTTTACAACATATTTGCATATTTACAAATGTACAAATATATAGCTATACAAATATATTTATACATATTCATAATTTTTCTTACAATCATATTAAACTTTCATCACTATTAGACCCCCCCACTCCTTTTTCCACAATCAACATCTGATTTTATTTAATGTTGCTGCTAAAATCCATTTACCATTAAACATAATTTCATTTATTCTTTCATTCCATATAACAAATATGACATAAAATAACTTTTCATCTATTCTTTTAACATATTCTTTACTTCTGTTCTTATAACATCCATATTTAATTATATCCATGTTTATTTAATCCACTTGTTTTATATCTTTGAGAAAGTCCTCCTAACATAATTTTCCAGATAACTTTTTTTACTCTTTTGCATTTTGAAAACACGTTTAGTAGTTTCTTCTTCTTGACAATATAAACACATTCTATCACTTTTCTTTTTATATGTCATATTCCCTTTTACTGGTAATTTACCTATTACCAGTCTTCACAAAAAAACGTGACATTTACTTTCTGATTATACCATTTGCTTCTTATTTTTATAGCTTTAATTTTTTTCATATGTTACATTTTCCCATGATTTTTACATAGTAACATATGATCATCACATTCTTATGCCATACTTTTCTTTCTTTTTCTATATGACCAATTTTTATTTTCCACAAAAATATTTTATTCTTGGTAACATTTTATTTCATTTATACACTTTTTTCCTTTTCATTCTTTTTACCATACCCCAAAATGTATCATACTTCTAGTTATAACTGCGGTAGTGGTGCTGCGGTAGCGTTGTCGCCTCACAGTAAGACATCCTGTGCGATTCTCAGTTAGAGCGTCTTCTGGGTGGAGACATGCGTGAATGGGCGTACCTTCGTTGAAGGTTGTGCATTACGGCCGGCAACTCGGCACGTAAAAATCTACTGCCAATCATTAGCGGACCGGAGTTCCACTGTGGCGACCCCTAACTGGGAAAAGCCGAAAGACACAGCAACAACAACAACAACAACAACTTCTAGTTATATATAGACCTACTCTTGCACAAAACCTGGTTAGGAAATAAATGTCTTAAGGCAGCTAAAAGAACACAATTGGTTATTTTTGTATTTGAATAGTATACCCTACGAAGCATATGTATACTTAAATTGTTTTTTTTTACCTTCAATCACAGTACTGCTTTTGTTTTTATTCCTACCTAGACTATATGATTGTATTAGTGAAATTTATAACACTTATTTTTCATTTTGGGCTTGCCTCTGAGATTGAATCAACATTTGTATCTGTATATTGTATATGTATCGTACTGTTATTTATAAATGTGGAGCTTTCCTCCCCGGGCCTCTGCTGAAAAAAAGACATTTTGTCCAATTGGACTTTCCTTTAAACAAATTTAAACTAAAATAAATAATAAATAAATAAATACAATTTTACTACGATCTCTCATCTTTTTTCATTTATCCACTTTAATACTTTGTACAAATTTAATGTAGCAGCATATGCCACTTGGTTAATTAACCCTAAACCTTTTTACTCTTTATTTACAAACAAAACTCCTCTTTTTACTGGATTTAATCTGGAATCCATTATAAATGAAAAAATTATCTGTAATAATTCCTTTTCAAATACTGTTGGCAACATAAATACCCCTGCTAGGAATGTTACTTTTTCCATCAGTACTGAATTTATCAAATAAGCCTTTTTTCTGAACGATAATATATATGTTCTCATTCTATTTTTTTTTATTGAATTCTACACATCTTTATTCCCAAATTTTATACTAAAAAAGAAATTTAATTAATTGTAAAATATATACTCCTTATCATTACTGTAACACCTAAACCTTTATTTTTCTCTTTATTCTCTATTATTTTTAGACACTCATTTGAGCAGATTATTACTTATTTTACCCAAATTTTGTTTTTTTCTGCAATTATTATAATGGCATATATTAACAGGGCAGGAATTCTTAACCCTTCAGATATTATATACCCCACCTCAGGGCTTTTTTTGGGTTGGTATGCGCCAGTAGAGTATAACTGGCACCTCTGCTACCCTGTTTCTTAAAAAAAAAAAAACTTTTTAAGGGTGTTCTTCTTTAAGAACATCCTTTGTGTCGGGTCACACAGACGCAAAAGACCTGCATCTCTGTGATGTGCGACCGATTGTTTACATCTTCCTGGAAAGTGCATGCGGAATTTGAATTCCGGAAGATGTTTGGACTGTGGACCATGGCCGGCCAAGTAAGTGGTAGGTGTGCATGTGTATTTAAGTTTTTAAGAGGAGTGTGTGTGTGTGTGTGTGTGTGTGTGTGTGTGTGTGTGTGTGTGTGTGTGTGTGTGTGTGTGTGTGTGTGTGTATATATATATATATATATATATATATATATATATATATATATATATACAAGAAATAGGTAGGGTGTGTGTGAGTTTGTGTGTGTCTATATAAGAAGTAGGTAGGTCTGTGTGTATTTGTGTATAAGAAGTAGGTAGGTTGTGTGTGTGTTTGTGTGTAAGTGAGTGAGTGAAATGTCCAGTTTTTCACAGAATGTCAAGATTTTAGTCTCACATCCGTGGTATTTTTCTCATAAAACTGTGTTTTTTCTGGTAATCCCTGGCAAATCAATGGCAGACATTTGAACTTTAGACTTCATATCCTTCAGAAAGTTCATACTAAAGAGCAATATTTAAAAGGTGTTCTTATTTTTGGGCATTTGTCCCCCATTTGTGTGTGCCTCTGTCCAGATTTCTTGCTCTAAAAGGTTGAGAGGTAGGGCTGCATGTGTATGTAATACCTCTCAAACTGTACAGATTTTCACAGAATGTCCAGATTTCTGCCTTATATTTTTGGTCTGTTCCTCATAAAAAAGTGTCTTTTTTTTTGAGAAATCAACAAAATGATCTAAGGATTATAGTTATTAACTAATGGCATGCATTTGAGTTTAGTTTCAGACTTCATATCTTTTAAAAATATGCATTCTAACACAAATCCTGTTATTCTAGGAACTTTCTGAATTTATAAGAGCAATATTCAAAATGTGTCCCTAGTTTTGGACCTTTGCCCCCCCATTATGACAGACTTTGCCCAGATGTTTTGTGCTAAGAGGTTGAGAGATATGGTGTGTGTGTGTGTGTGTGTGTGTGTGTGTGTGTGTGTGTGTGTGTGTGTGTGTGTGTGTGTATGTAAGAGATAGGTAGCATACCCCTCAACTGCCCAGATTTTTGCAGAATGTCCAGATTTTTGCCCCATATTTTTGTTTTTTTCCTCATAAAAGGATTGAAGTTGCTATATAATGACAAATATTTGAGGTTTAGACTTCATATCCTTTAGAAAAATGCATACTAACACAAATCCTGTTATTCTAGCAATTTTCTAAGTTCATGAGAGAAATATTTATAATCTGTTGATATTTATTTTAGACTTTGTCCAGATTTCTTGAATTAAAAGGTTGAGGTGTGTGTGTGTGTGTGTGTGTGTGTGTGTGTGTGTGTGTGTGTGTGTGTGTGTGTGTGTGTGTGTGTGTGTGACAGTGAAATGCCCCACTTAGGGTTAGCAGGTGGTGAGAAATTTGCTTAGGCTCAGGCCCTGCACCTTAGCTACAGGAAACAAGAGCCTGAATCCTCTACACAAAATATGCAACAGTTTTGCTTAGCAAATGGTATCACTGTTGTGTGTTTAGAGTTTTAAAGCAGTGTTTGTAGCATAACAGGTAGCATACTTTTGTTTTGATGCAGAAGGCTGTAGGTTCTATTCCCATAGCATGTAGATGGATTGCTGATACTGTGTTGGATTTTAAGAGGGTGGGGTGCTGCAGTCCTGAGTATGTCCTCCTTTGGATAAGATGCCTAGTAACCATCAACCTGTTTTAGTTTGTCATCCATTCCCTATTGCAATATTACAAGCTTATAATTTTTAATGTAACACAGGCAATTTATTCTTCAAGGGTAGCAGGTAGTGAATTTGTAGATGAAATACTTAAATATAAAGTGTTTTACTAGCAGCAACTTTTCATTAGTTACAGTTAGATCTCTTTAATGTGGAATTATTCAGATGACTTTTACTTCTGCAGAGACTGTGCATATTGACTGATATTGGTGGGTGTAATAACAGAAGCTTGAGTGGACTTTTATGGCTGAAATGTTCTGAATTGGGCAGTTTGGGCATTATTGGTTGATATATTTTGTTTCTTTGCTTACTGGCTATAAAATTAAAACATGCTTTAACAAGTGTTGTTGTATTATACAAGGATATAATTTAATTATTATATATTATAATTTAATACAATCAGGAAGGTAAATCAAAGAAATTTTGCATGGTCCTAAAAATGCGTGCAAGGGGTCTATGATTTGAAAACAGCCCAAAGATAAACTTAATCTGCCACTGGCGAGATGCATTTCTTTGAATGTGGGTTTCAATGCTGTTTCAATTAATGTGAGTTTCAAAGCTACAGAAGTTTTAATGCGAAGTCTGTTTTCATTGGAAGACTGTATTGCTTTATTTAGCAAATGTCTATCAGTGTTTGTGCTGGAAATGTTGAAATAAAAGTTTTAAATTAAATCCAAATATCTGTAATCATTGTAGAGGTAAAGCAGAAAGCAGTATGCACACTGAGAGTTTTGAACAGTGTTTATGGTAACTGGGGAGAAATAGCCAAATAATGGGACACTGGAATGGCTGCATGGGGGGGGACTGAGAGGGGGTTGACCCAAATGCAACATATGCATACCACCACCTGTTTGTTTACAAAAAAATCATTGCCCCACCTCCTTCATTTTGTAATTTATTTTACATACTCTCACATTCATAACTATTGGAAACAGCATACAACTCACTGGGTATCCCTGTGTTACACCACTCTCCTTATGCACCTCTTAGCTTAACCAACAATTTGCAAGTATTTTTACTGCATTATTACTGTACACTGACATAATTTCCTAACTTTCTCATTTATAATATATTCTTTCATTATTATCCATACGATTTCATGTCCAGTTGTATAAAACACATTATTAAGGTCTCTTATCATAATTTTTGTTTCTTCTTTCTGTTCATAACATCATCCACAATTTCTCTATCATTAATAATTTCTGATAACCTTTGCCCCATTTATACTATATATACTATCTTCCACAACATTTACCATTTTTGTTTGAAATTTCTTTTGTATTATTTTCATAAAGATCTTATAATCATTATCATTTGATACTCTAATAATCATTATTAAACACTACCAGTTTCCATTTTGTAATTGTCTTTTATCTTCCTTCTTCCATATGAATTTAAGTATTCCACTACATAATTTGTTCTACATAAAATCTTTCATTTTAAGCATTCATTCAAAAACTTAAAACAATGTATATTTTTTGCCAATCCCTTACATTTTTATACATTTCGTACTCTATTGCAACTGCACACAAATCTGTAATTATTTGTTCTAATACTTTATCTAGCTCATATTATGAAATCTCCTTTTCCAACTTCTTCTTCTCTTTTTCTGTTAATGTTTTACTGTCCATGTTTTTTTCACTACCTATTTTCTTTAAGCACTTCTTGTACATATGTTACTACACTATTGTTAATCTTTTCCTGAGTTCTTTCTATTTCCCTTTTTACATGTTTTATTTCTCTCATTACGCTACCATCTTCCTTTTCTAATCTGCTTAAGTAACTCGATACTTCTTTTATTTTTGCTTGTAAAAATATCTTTGCTTATATAACAGTTCTTGTATTTGTTATTGATTTCTTTCACACAGTTCTTTTTCTTTGTCAAAGTACTTTCTATCACTGTTTTCTAAATCTTCCAAAGCATCATCATATGTTATTTTATATTTTTCTTTCTCTACTTTTCTCACATCATATTGCCACTGTAAAAAAAAAAACATTTTTATGTTTCCTTATATATTATACACCTTTCAGACTAGTTTTTATAAAATGCTCTCATAGTGATATGATCTTTCCATAACTGTATTACTAATCTCTTTCCTTCTTCATTCCATGCTTTCTCATTTATCCTTTTTATTCCTTTGTTTATTTTTATATATTTCTTGTTTTCCTTTATCTCTTGCCATATTGCAAGATGATGCATTATTTCCTTTACTCCAATGTGGTTGCATGTTTCTGTGGAGGGGGAGGAGCCTGTTTCAGTGAGAGAAAGAGAGATCAGGGGAGCTTGAAAAACACTACCAATACTAAAGACAGCATGGGCAGAATTCTTTTGTGTTTCTTTGTTTTTTTTGAGGAAATCCCCAGTCTCTCAATTGCCCCTGATTTTAACTCAATTCTATAAATTTTTCTTAGTGTACATTTGGGGGTGAGTATATGTGTTCAAGAGCAACATATTAAAATTACTATATTATTGTAGCAGTTGTTTCTTTTTTCTTTCACTGTCCTCACCATCAAGTATCAGGCATGTTCAGAGAACTAGGCTGCCTTTTTGGAGACGGGGTACGGAGTCATTTTGTACATGAAAGCAGAAGGCCAGCATATAATTACTGCTGGCAAATAAAATTATGACTTGTTGGGGGCAGTGTATTTGTTGGATGGCAGTATCCATCAAAGAGCAAAGTTCATCATCATTACTATTATTACTGCTAGTAGCAGCTTTAGAGTCTGGGGTGGTTTACATTCTCAGAAGTGACACAGTTTGCTGGGACAGCGTGTGCGTTTTGTACCCAAATAGGTTATTAAGAATACTGATTTTTTTAATTACTGCGGGTTGCCATAAGGGAACTGAAATATGGTTTGTTACATAAAGCTAACAAAGTCCATCATTTCACAAGGCTTTTGTTGTTCCATTTAGGCAGTGTATCTAGTTTTTACCTTGGGGGTTGCTTAGGCATTTCTTGCAATGTGTGGTTGAAATACTGTGCACTAAATCATCATTAGACCAGAAGGGGAAAAATGAAAAATGTTCACTAGCCAGGGAAACATTCCTGTTACCACATACAGAGTGCTGTACTTTTATGCTATTGCTTATTATATTTGTATTGCTTATTATAATTTTCTTCCCACTTTTCATTGTCAGCAGAGCTATAGCTTGGGCACAGTGAAGGAGTTGCCTGGGTGCAAGCTGTTACATAGCGTGATCACCAATCAATGTCAATATCTGCTTGGTTGTAAATGTAATTTTTTTTATTACTTAAACAATTGCTTCTGGACTTTCAAATGTGGTTATTTTTAACAGAGTTACTGCTGTGATTGTCTGCTCTGGCTTGGCTCTTCTTCAAAAATTCCAGGCTTGCTCAACTTTATGCTGTAGTAGGTGAACTGGAAGGGTTTAATTATGCTTAGAACCCTGAACCTCACTGCTATGAAAAAGCAGAGTACGTAAGTTTTATATATATATATATATATATATATATATATATATATATATACACACACACACACACACACACACACACACACACACACACACACACACACACATGCACATTGTTTGAAGCTTCATAGCTGAATTGCCAGTCAATTAAACTGGCCAGTAAAATATGTTTTGTAGTTTCAGAAAGTGCTATATTTCAAACACCAATGTCAAGTGTAGAGGTTTGAATATAAAACAGGTAGGTCAGTACAGCACAGCTTGGGACGGAACCTAGAGGTTAGTCAAACACAGCCTGGGGAAACTGGGGGGCTTGATTCTCCTCCTGTTTGTACAAAAGGGTAAAAGGTCATCTGTGCATGTGCGAGTCCATCCTATTACTGTTAGGTAACCAGTGGGGGGAGTTGATGGACAAACTTCTGGAGTAGACAGAAGTGGAAAATATACGAGTGCTGTAATCAGGTATAGATTGAGGAGGCTGTGCCACAACAGAGTGCAGTGATACAAGACAACAGAATACTAGGACTCTAAGGCAGATGTACTGTAGCAATGCTGTTGACATGTTTCCATTGTACAGACCAGTTGTAAGGAGTCATAAGGCATATTATATGTTCTACAGATTGTACTGCAATAAGTGATGTGGCTGACAGTGTAATACTGGGTAATGAATACCCTAAGGTCAGGGAAGACACAAAGTAAGAAAAGACTCTGTGAGAAGCAGGAAGGGTAAACACTTTTTGTATTAGTGCAATGAATACTTCTTCAATGCAATTCAATTTTTAGTCTTTCTATCTTACTGCAGTCTTTGTATGTTGCTGTGGTTTACATTACCAAGTACCATTTATAATAATATTCTGGAGCAGAATTGAAAATGTACTGCTGCATTCTAATAAAAGTGAATTAAAATGTTGATCATTTTAAAGTTAAAATTTCTTGCAGTGTTATTTATTGTAGCTACAATCATCACCAGGATATTATTGATTTGTTACTTTTACATGCTGCTTCTGTTGAATGTAAACAACATTGCACTAAATAAAACACAAACAAATAAACAGTGTGAGTTAGCAGAATGATCCAGTTTTCTTGGTGTCTCCCTGTCATTAACTTGCATTTCATAAATGACTGAAAATAAGAATAATGCACTTATGATTGTTTCAATGTTTTCTTAATTTAGTAAGAATTATTTACTAAGTGACATGCTTCTTTAATGTAGCTCATGCAGATAAATTATATGTTTTAAGTAGCTGTATTCAGAATATGAGCATATTTGTGTAGAATATAAAAACGCTTTTCAAGATAATTAATTTAGCAGGAAAAGTGTTACATGTATTACATATACCTAAGTTTTCAAAAGGTATCTTTAAGTATTTCTGTTCAGAATATGACCAAAATTTGATTATGTAGAATAAAACTGCTGCTTTAAGACGATTGATTTAGCTGGTAAAAATGGTGTATGGAATGTATGCATTCTTAAGTTTTCAAAAGCTTCCTTAAACAACTATAATTGTGATACAATGTCCTGTAATATGAAATGGTATTTCAATTTTGCAACTAGCTTGTGCAGGTCACAGTTTTTCTGGCAACTTACACTGAAGCCTTATACACATGTCTGAAGCCTTATACACATGTCTGAACCGTTATACATGTCTGAAGCTTTATGCACATGTCTGATGGACAAGTAGTAGTAACAGTTATTATACAGAAGCACTGCCAATTATACAACACTGCAGTCAGTAACCTTGTATGGTGTATGCTTGTAAAAAGTGCATTTAGAAATAAGTAATACATTATTACAGAAATATAAAACAGCAACTATCTCTGTGGCACTGAGGGACAGAACTGTCTGACACAGCTGATGCAGAGATGGACAGCCATGCCCCGTTCATGCAGCTCTTCACCCATATAGTACTGGGTACATCCCCCATATGAGGAAACAAATGGGCTTAATTCTCTAGAAGGACTTGACAGTCAGCAGGGACATGGGGCAAAACAATAAAGAAAAAATAACTAAAGTAGCATAATAATACCCCTTACTACCAATGTCCATTTTAATAAAAAAAGAGCTAATGGAAGGGCACAGCTTGTGGTGGCAGAGCACAAACCAATGGCCCCCTGCAAGGAATACAAATCCTATAATACTGAGTCCAAAAACTATGAAAAACAAAGTGTAATTTATAGAGAAATGCAACCAGTTTTGAAACTCATTGCAATGTCATTAAAAGATTTTTCAAGGGAACTTCACTTTCTTAACACATCAATTTGAGGGGCTGTGCCCCTCACTCCTGCTTCATATACATAGTGAGTAAAACCTGCTGCACCTCAAAGTAAGGAGAGTACTCTGAAATACCTAAGGGGAGAACTCTGAGATTCCACAACCTTATTTATACTGATTAAAGCCTACTGTACCTCAAAGTAAGGGGAGTAATCTGAAATACAACAACCTTATATATACACTGATTAAAGCCTGCTATACCTAAGATTAAGGGGGGTACTCTGACATTCCACAATCTTATATGTACTGAATAAAGCCTGCCATACCTCAGGGTAAGGAAATATTCTGAGATACCACAACAATATATTTATTCTGATTAAAGCCTGCTGTATCTCAGAGAAAGGGGAGTACTCTGAGGTACAACAACCTAGCACTTGCTCTAAAACCTGCTGGAAAGCTCTAGGAAGCCTTAAACTGATACAAGCACTCAATTATCCTTGTTAATAAGGAGAAATTAATCGTAGGCTCTAAACAGCCTATAATTGCAAAGTACCTTGCCAAGATAAGGAAAAATAGCTCTTGTACTTTACAAAAGAAACACCAAACCAGGCATGTCCAAGGGTCAGCTTCTGGTGATTTTTCCTGTCCACCTGGTAAATCTGGGCATACTGGGGCAATGCAGCAATTGCCTCATGAACACAGACAACCCTCCTCCTACCACCCAACACTACAACCTATGAGAGATGCACTTACATAGCCAAACTGGAAGCAAAGCTCTCTCCGGCCAAGATTATGCTAGACAGTCAAGAGGAGAAGGTTAACACCTGCACTAGACCTCAAGCAACACATAGTCCTTCAAAACTTATACCACCAACATCCACACAAAGTAACACTAAACCCACTTATGCAGAGGCCCTTAACATTAACCTGCTCAAGTAACAAGGACCTCCAAAGCTAAAATGCAAACAAACACCAATCACAGCCAAAGTGACACATAGCTCAAAACACCAGTGTGCCACCAAACAACAGAAGGCAAGACAACGTACCCAACACTTTAGTCATAGGTGACTCTATAGTCAGGGAGACTGATGTCCCACTCATCAGGCTGAACAAGGAGAAAATTACTGTCAGCTGCCTGTCGGGTGCCAGGATCCACCACATAACACATGCACTCAAGTCACTCCAAAACAAGTACAAATACGACTCTGTCATTGTCCATGTTGGTATGAATGACTTGACTCGTACCTCCCTGAACTACAGGAAAAGAGATATGCAAGAGCTCTTAGATCATGTGGCTCAGGCAGGTATGACCCTAGCCCTGAGCAGCATCCTGCCTTCACCCAGAATGATACCACAGTATAAGGACAAAATGATTGACTTCAACAAATGGCTATGTTTCTGGTGTCATTCAAAGGGGATCCAGTATCTGTTTTCCTGGGATGACACGATGCTTTGCCAGAGATGGTCTGCACCTGTCGTCCCTGGGATTCAGGTTACTGGCTAAGGCTCTTGCCACCCCTATAGTGCCTTTTTTAGGCAAGGCTCAAAGGACAAAACCACCACCATAACAGATATAAGCATGCAAAATCTGAAGGTAATGCTACTCAATGCTAGAAGTCTACACCTAAAAATGCACTCTCTCGAGGCACTCCTAAAAATGGAGAATATCGATATCTGTGCAGTAACTGAGACCTGGTTCAAGGGTCCAGAGAGCACCCCTGCAATACCAGGCTACAACTCTTACCACACTTTTCGGCCACTAAACCAGGACCGAAGCACTAAAGGCAGAGGAATGTCCATATTCACCAAGGATATTCACACCTCCAGACTAGTTGCCCAACACAATGCATCTGAAATTCTACAGGTGCAACTAACACTAGGTAGGACTGCAATCCAAATTGCAGCTTGCTACAGATCCCCCACCATGCCCCAAGATTCTCACTACACCTTTCTAAACTTACTAGAAAATATTAAGATACAACCAAACACCCTAATACTGGGTGATTTCAACTACTCTGCCATTAATTGGGAAAACCACTTGGGTACCAACACCTTTGCCCAACGGTTCTTGGAATTCATAAATTCCAATGCCCTGGATCAACTAATCCATAGTCCCACCAGGGGCTCAAACATCCTAGACCTGGTCATTACCAACATGGAAAATTGATGCTCCACACCAGTGGTCACCCCCTCGTTGGTCAGGTCTGACCATAAGCTAATCACCCTTGATGTCCACATCCCACCCCCACCCCACCCCCAGTAGGGAAACCTCCATAAAAAAACTTCTTCAAAGCCAACTTCATGCTACTCAAGTCAGTAACAAACTTCATGACACCCATGCAGATGGGAACTGAAAGCTCGACTGCTGAATCCTACACTAAGGCACTGTATGAGCACATCCACTCATGCATGAATCATGCCATTCCAAACAGAACCAAGATGGTCTCCTCCAAAAAAAAGGAACCCAATCTGTGGTCCCCTGCCATAAATAAACTATAAAACAGAAGGAAGAAACTGTTGCAGAAAAGAGAAAACTCCTAGGATGCAAAAAACTCCCTTACCAGTCTCAGTCAGAAGCTGAGATTCCTCATAAAATCCTCCAAAGTTAGTTATGAAAATAAAATTGCCAAAGATTCCAAGGACAATCACAAGGCCTTCTATAGTTATGTCAAGAATCTAAATGGCAATGCTCAGATCTGCTCTGAGCTACAACAGAATGGCATTAAATATACTGATCCTAAGGATATTGCCAATATCCTGGCAGATCGATTCAGCACCAACTTCACCCCCCTCTCACCCCCTAAAGGGCCCATCTCAATACCAAAAGATTGCCAAATTCTGGTAATCACGGCCACACAGGTAAGAAATGCACTATCCAAAGCTAAGCATACGACATCCATGGGACCAGACGACATCCTGTGCTGTGTACTACATGGACTACAAAATGAACTGCACCTCACCTAAGTGTCATGTTTAATCATAGCTTCACCTCAGACTTCGTACCCAATGAGTGGTGCACAGCTACAGTTATCCCAATCCACAAGGGGGGATCCACCTTGGATCCCAGGAACTATCGTCCTGCCAGTCTGATGAGCCTGATCTGCAAAGCCATGGAACCCATTATCATGGAACTTATAAACAAAGACATTGGCAACCTTCAAACACCGGACCCCACCCAGTTTGGTTTCGTAAAGGGCCGATCTTGTCTCCTCAAGCTGACTGACTTCTTCGAATCAGTCTCCAAAGCCGTGGACTAGGGTAAGGAGGTCCACACAGCCTATCTGAACCTCACCAAGGCCTTCGACACCATCCCCCACTCTGGAATCATAGATAAACTTACTAAGCTGGGCATTAATCCCTATGCCACTCGATGGGTTGCCAACTGGCTTACTGACAGAACCCACACTGTAAAAGTAGCCTACTCAGAATCCAGCTCCAGACAAATGATAAGCAGAGTACCTCAGGGTTCAGTCCTGGGACTGCTCTTGTTTGGCATCTACTTCTCTGAAGTACAGGCCAGCACTAAGGGACTCTGGCTAACAAAGTTCACAGATGACTGCAAACTGGGAGCCATTATTGACTCCCCAAATGATGTGGATATTCTACAAAAGGGCCTAACAGAAACAGCTGCTTGGTGCCAGAGCCATGGGCTCAAGCTCAATGCCAAGAAATGTATAGTTATCCCCTTTAGGAAAAGCCATCTACCCATGAATTACCACATAGGTGGCAGTATACTAAACACTGAAAGTGTGATAAGGGACTTAGGGACACAGGTGGACTGTGGTCTCATCTTCGATAACCACATAGCCACAACAGTCAGGAAATCCTTCTATGTGGCACACCTCATCACTTAGGGCTTTTCATCCAGAATAAAGGAGGTCAATGTCCCACTGTACTCATCCCTCATTAGACCCATTATAGAGTACAACGCCCCATTTGGTATGTACCTCACAAGACATCTGCAACAACTGGAAAGACCACAGAAATATCTCACTAAAAGAATCACAGGCCTAAAGCAGATGCCTTATGCTGACCGTCTAAAAAAAACTCCAGCTATACTCTGTCACATATTGCCTACTCAGAGGCGATCCCTGCCTAACATACAAGGCCATGTCAAATCCAGTGCTGTTGGACATGCTAGACTTAAAGAAATCCCAATCCCTCAGTGCCACACACTCCAGGGATCTAAACCTGGTCATCACAATGAACAAAACATGCTGGAGGGATAGGTTCCTGACCCAAAGACTCCCCGTACTCTAAAATAGACTGCCCATACATGTCAAGCTGAGTTCCTCTTTGGCCCTCTTCAAAAGGAGCCTTGATGACTGGATGGGAGATAGGAAATTCACTCGGGGATCATGTCAGTCGCCCTGCCAGACAGGGGACCAGGGAAGTAAATATTCTGGGAAGAAATAGCCAGGGAATTGTTATGGTTAGGCTTATATAGGCCCTAGGGCTGATAGCCTAATACCAAACTATGAACCTATTAAAACCTGCTGCACATCAGAGAAAGGGGAGTACTCTGAGGTAAAACAACTTTAAATATATCAATTAAAACCTGCTGTACATCAGAGTACGGAGAGTACTGTGAGATTCCACAACATTATAGCTTGATTAAAGTCTGCTTTATCTCAGAATGAGGGGATTACTCTGAGATTCCACAATCTTTTACTGATTAACGCCTGCTGCACCTCATAGTAAATGGAGTACTCTGAGATACCACAACTTTATACATATACTGATTAAAGCCTGCTTTTCCTCAGAGTAAGGGAAGTACTCTGAGATAAAACAACCTTATATATACTGATTAAAGCCTGCTGTACCTTAATGTAAGGGGAGTACTCTGAGAGACCACAACCTTGTATATACTGATTAAAGCCTGCTGTAACTTAAAGTAAGGGGAGTACTCTGAGATACCACAACCTTGTATATACTGATTAAAATCTGCTGTTCCTTAGGGCAAGGGCAGTACTCTGAGATTCCACAACCTTATATATACTGAATAAAGCTTGTTGTATCTCAGAGTAAGGGAATACACTGAGATACCACAACATTATATTTATTCTGATTAAAGCCTGCTGTATCTCAAAGGGGAGTACTCTGAGGTACAATAACCTTAAATATACTGATTAAAACCTGATGTACATCAGAGAAAGGGGAGTACTCTGAGGTAAAACAACCTTAAATATACTGATTAAAAGCTGTTGTACATCAGAGTAAGGAGAGTACTGTGAGATTCCATGACTTTGTAGATTGATTAAAGCCTGCTGTACCTCAGTGTGAGGGGATTACTCTGAGATTCCACAACCTTATACTGATTAAAGCCTGTTATACCTTAAAGTAAGGGAAGTACTCTGAGATACCACGACCTTGTACTTAGTATATGTTCTCCAAATTCACACTTCTAATCTCTTTTTTTTTCCAGTGGAATGCAGTTGCAAGCTTCAGAATTCCAGCAGATATTCAACACAGTTCTGCCTTAATAATTACTTATACTGAGATGACATTCCTATCTTGTCAAACCCCAGGGATAAGAACACACATACATGAGTATTACCTCAGCTGAAGAAGAACCTGGATGTTCTTTCTGCAATTGCATGATCACGGATGGCAATCCTGATGAACGAGTTCTTGAAATGCCTCTCTCAGGCACCTCTCTGGATAATAACCTAAAATCTAAGTGTCCTACAGACATAGCCTTTTTTATCTCAAAGTCGCTTTGAGAATCCCTACTGACCTTTAAACAGATGTCTCATGTTTACTTTCAGTATTTTCTCATTTGAAGTTTTCACAACATATGATCTTAGGATGTTCCTGTTTCTTCAGATTGGCTGTTTCTCATTGTTTATCGTATCTCTGAATTCACCCTTTCAATCCTTCATATCAGAAAGACTTCTGCTTTGTTAATCACAATAGAACTTTTGCTTTAACTGATTCCATTTTTAGTTTATCTCATAACTAGTTTCTATTTTTAAGGTGATAAAAATAAAGTACATATAGATACTCTGCTTTTCAGCCTATGATCCATAAATAATAGTGTGGACAATAAACCAACAAATTGTAGTATCTCATGTGACAAGTCACTGTTACTGATCTGTGACTTTTTCATCGAGTGCTTCACAGTTTGGATTTTTCTTTCAAAATAACCATTTGACTTTGCATAATTTGAATTCAAAGCAACATGACAGAAACCCTATTTCTCCCAAAAAATACTCATATTGAGCACTTGTATACAGGGGCCACTTCCTGTCACAACATCAAGAATGTACTCTCTTTCAAATTCAGCTTTTGTTGCACTAATAACACATTGACTTGTAGTACCAGTTCACTTCATAACTAAACCGGTGTACTTGTAGTACCAGTTTCTTTCATGACTCCATCAGTTTACTTGTATTACCAGTTTACTTCATAACTCTACCAGTTTATTTGTAGGACCAGTTCACTTCATAACTCCACCAGTTTACTTGTAGTATCAGCTCATTTCATAACTCCATCAGTTTACTTGTAGTACCAGTTCACTTCATAACTCCACCAGTTTACAGGTAGTGCCAGTTCACTTAATAACTCCACCAATTTATTCATAGTATCAGTATACTTCATAACTCCACAAGTTACATCTACCAATTCTCTTCATAACTCCATGAAACTATGAATAGTAGCCAACACATAACAAGTAGTGATTCCATTGATAACTGGAAAGCTCTGTATCAGCCTTCGACCATGGTCTTTTTGCTCTTATAGAATGCAATTAAGATACAAATTACAGATCGCATGGTTCTGAACTACTACTGTTATATTTGAATTGAGGGATATTCCTGACAAAAATAACACTTCACCTTCTTTATTTTTTATTTTTTTACACTTGACTATTCACAAATGAGGGTCATGTATTCCTTCTACTAACTGATTTGCAACTTTGTGTTTCTTTTCTTTGAAATAAAAGCTTTGTATACAGCCATATCACCTCTTTAAAAGAAAAGTAAGGGTGCATTTCTTTCAGAAAGGCACTTTTCAGTTCTGGCACATCCTCCATCATAAATTTGTTTCAACATTCTCATTTATGCATCTTCACAGCACATTTATGAAACTCTTTCATGATCTTATTAATCATACCTTCAAGATAATCACCAGGCAGATATTGTTTCTGCTCCTGTAAGAGAAGTAACTCAATATGTTTGCTATATGCAACTCAAATCCTGCATCACAACTCACTCTCAGGTCATATTTCTGTAACTGTAAATCCAATCTTTGTAGACATGGCAAAGTCTTATGACATGATTCTTGAATATACTCCATAATGACCTATGGGCACTTTCAACTTTGCCATACCTCTCAACCTCTTAGTGCAAAAAATATGGACAAAGCCTAAAATTATGGAATGACAAAGGCACAAAAATAGGGACAGATTTTAAATATTGCTCTTATAAGCTTAGAAAGTTGCTAGAATAAGAAATTTTATGTCAGATTGCATGTTCCGAAGGATATAAAGTCTGAAACTCATGTGTGTCATTAGTTAGTGGCTTCAGTAGTCAGTGATTTCAAAGAGAACCACAGATTTCATGAGGAAGAGACCAAGAATATAAGGCAAAAATATGGACATTCTGCAAAAATCCTGGACAGTTGAGAGGTATGATTTTGACCACTTTTCTATAAATATACTTGTGAAGCTTTTCATACCAATATACAACTGTAAGCATTTCCTTATTTATTTAATTATGTATGTATAGGCTTGTTTGTTTGTTTTAAAAGAAGATTGGACCCAGAGGGTCTTTTTCAACTATAACATAGTTTACAATAAGATGCAACACAATCCAGATATAAAACTAGAACAAATACAAATACAAACCAGCATATAACAGCATTTTAAAATGGTTAGATCAGAGCAAGCTAAGCTGGGATTTCTAATGCATTTTTAAGACCCAATTCTGTAAATCCTAAAACTCCAAGGAATTAAGTGAGATCATGGGAAATATATGCTAAGGTCAAAATTGTTGCATCTCAGAATTCTACCTTTTCTGGGCGTACAGAGACCACAGAGTTAGTGTGCATAAATACACACACACACACACACACACACACACACATATATATATATATATATATATATATATATATATATATATATACACACACATACATACATACATACATAAATCTGTGTGTGTGTGTGTGTGTGTGTGTGTGTGTATATATATATATATATATATATATATATATATGTGTGTGTGTGTGTGAGACTGTGTGTCTGTAGCAAGGGTGCCCAACCCTCCACATCAAGGATACAGGAGCTTTTTGTGGTTGTAGTAGGAGTGTGCAACCCTCTATATCAAGGGTGCAGGGGGGTTTCTCCCCGCAAAACATTATTTTAATGTTTAACAATGAGTTGTGCACTTTGCCATTTTACCTGCAGACTCTTGCTTAATTTTTCAGAATTTTGGGATTCTTGCTGTTGATTCACAAACGTCTGATAGGGTGTCAGATAAGCAGCTGTAGAGACCAAGGAAGATATGGAGCAATGATATATAGAATGAATAGTACTCAACACAATGACTTAAATTATTGACTGATGTAGTATTGATATTACAGTACTTGGTACGATGACTGAAGTTACTGGTTTATGCTTTCAGTCCCAAGAGATATTACTGATACTTTCCAATCTTTAAGCCCCCCGAATAATAAATCCTTAGTAAAATACTCAAATAAAGAAGATGCTTTCTGCAAAGTAAGAGGAATGGATTCTGACACAAATAAGGTGGTCAATAATTTTGAAAATGTTATCTAATTTCAGTCTACATTATGAATATATGCTGTATGTTAATATTTCTGTTAGTAATTTGAACCAGAAAAAATGTGTGGCATTTTGTGGTATCAAATGAAACATTACAGAATGCTGAAAAATATTTTCACTGATACCTTGTATCTAACTATCACTGCTTTCCAGATATTTATACTTATTTGTCCATAAAATATGCATGAATGTCATATGTCTGTAAACATCTCAAAAATGGAATGACAGCAAAATTGCTTTGCAGTAAATTAAACATCACATCAGTATGATGAAATGTCTCACTAATAGTAGTATGTATATCTATTATGCTTCCAAAGATATTAAAAAAAGTTGTTGGCATTCTTATGGTAACAAACATTATTTTTTGCAATGGATTGTTCAGCATAAAAGTAGATAGATATCTAGTTACAAAGAGGACTATGTTCTACTCAGGTTTTACCTTTAACAGAGCTATAATATAGAGGGATAAAGCCTTGACTACAGCCTAGGTGACCACTGGCCAGGGTTTCAATTAGCGACATGGGGATCTAAAGTGCAGGCAGAAGAGGATAGACACATGCTTTTTTGGGGGTGGGGGTGCATATACTCAAGACACATTGGATCATTTTTAATTTTCTGGGGAGGGGTGCATATACTCAATACATATTGGATAATTTTTATTTCCTTGGTGACTGGGGGAACAATTGCAAGATGCTTCCCAAGGATGGGTGGAGTGTCCTGCTGATATGAGTTCCCTGCACAAGTGAGGGGCAGATCAGTGCTAATGCCCATTACATGTCCCACCTACAGTGTGGTATTGAGCATGTGCAGGTATGGGGAATACAGGAAGAAAACACTCCGTGGTAGAGGTATGATGCTTCCTTATGGTCCTCCACTTCTTCACTGCCCCTGGACATGGGTTAGTTATAGACAGGGGAAGGTTAAGCAAAAAATAGGGGGGAATTAATTTTTGCATTTACATTTTATTTGTAACTGTCAAAAGTATCAAAATATTTACACATATTTAAAAGCATGTTTCAAACTGCATTATCAGTAAAATAGCTCAGGTGAAACTTGTCCATCCAGGAACTCTGCAAGTGTCAGGAGGCATGCATTTTCACTGCATTTAAGTAGGAAGGAGATAAAGTGGGAGTGCTCAAGCTTGGGGTAAATGGCTTTATTTTAAGAGGACTACCATGTGCTCAATCGTAGCTCAAGAAAAAAAAGTTTAAAGGATGTGGGAGCTGGAGGCGGTTTTTGATGACTGCAGAACTGGTGGCAACATGGCTTTCTTAGGAGTGATGTAGTTATGTGTGAGGCTTGGAAACTGCCACACTGCCACCATATGACATCAGACCCTAAACTGGGCAGTTCAATAACAGAACTTGACTCAGAATTTCAAGGTTATGATGCAGCTTTAATAACATACAAAATGAAAGCATCCTTAAAGCACAGTTACCACCACAGCTCCTTTTACAACAGAGAGATGACAGATGTATATGTGATGAATTCCAAGCATTCTTAAAGTAGCAAACTCTTTACACATACATACATGCATACATACATCAAACTGCTATTGTTGCAGAGATTAAACCATGCATTTGTATATTTTGTTTAACATCAATGAATGAATATATAGTGATCTGAAGTAATGATATTCAAGATGAAAATCAAACTGCCATTTGCTATTGTTCCCCTGGCTTCAGTGGCAAGGAAATGGAGAATTTTATGACGTGGCTAAAAGTTTGTTAAAGTAATCAGATGGACTAGGAAACTTAGCTGATGATTAAGCCAAACGCCCAAGTATTTTTAGTAGATTCCAATGTGAAAGGGGTCTACCTTGTAAAAAAGGTACAGGCCAAGTATAAGGGACCAGGGACAGTACCAAAGATCATATCCTCAGTTTTTCCAACATTCATGTAGAGTTACAAAATGTTGCTCCAGGTGTAAATCTTGGCAAAAATTGCTTGACAATCTACTTCTGATGTTGACTGGGACTTAACAGCTTTTCCATTAAAATAACATTAAGCACAGTCTTTACATAAACATGTACATATGAATTTAAATACATTTTCAGTGTGATTCTTTATTTATTCTATTTAGTTATAGTTTTATACTTGACATGCCTGACTGAGTAGAACCCATTTCATTTTCAGTGAGGACCACAGACCACAGATTAAAAAAATACAATGATACTGATATAATTCGGTAGGTTTAACAAGCATATATTGTATTAGATAGTAAGATATAAAAACAAGGTAAAAGTGAATGACAAAAACTAACAGCAACAAACATAATGAATATTAAATTAGAATAAAGCTGTATCCTAATGATCGTATTCTCCAATGTCTTTTGCACAATGAAGAACAAGGGCACATAACTCTGTTTTCATGGAATTATATCCATAAGACTGGACAATAGGAAAATAGTTAAGGAGAGTATTGTGCAAGGCAGACAGAAAGCAATGAAGAGGGACAATGGGTCAACGGTAAATGAAAAAAAAGGGTCAAAGGTAAATGAAAAAAAAAACTTTGAGGAAGAGATGATCTTCCAGTGGAAAATGATTTCATTTTTTTTTCATGAACTCATGCAATTCCAAAGCCCACTTGATACAGTTAGAATAGAATTCCAGCCCTACATCTCAAGAGGGTTGTCAATCATCCCTGAAGCCCAATTTAACAATGTTAAGTCCAAAAAAAACAACAATATTTATCATCTCTGTGCATCACTGGATGGCTATAACACACTATTTCTATTAAGCTTTCACTTCATTACTTGTTATTTCAGTAACACATTTTCTTCAAAAAAAGACAGTCGTCAATGCATCATCTCTTTGTATCAAAGTTTGTTTATTATTACTACAAATATTTCCACTTAAGGAACGTGCTCATTGTTGATTGTAAATATGACTGTTTAGAAATAGTTTACATTATTTAGTAATAGTTTATACTGTAACCACTGTACGTGCTTTAAATTACCTTTGGATCATTAACATGTTCCTTTAGCATATTCTGTTTGACTATTTTTGTACTTTGTTTATTTTGTGCATTGCACCTGGGCTGAATTTGAAATGCTTGGCCCTTGAATTAACATATTATCTCAGTCAATAGATGCTAAATAAATAAACAAATACATTTCTGAAAGTGTTTCATTTATTTTAAATGCTAAAGATCTTTTCTGAAAAAAATCATCAAATGATATACACATTTATTTAATGGATTTATGTCAGTTAAAAAACTGTCATTGAATACAAAGCAGAGATGACATTCAATGACTTCAGAAACTAACATGAGTATTTATTTTTGTAAGAGGGCACCCCACACCTCACACATGGGGGATGCAACTGTACACCCCTGCGATTTAATGTATATTAACTCTGAGATCAAAAATCAGTGAAACAAAATAAAACAGTAAATGATACACACATACACACACACACACACACACACACACACACACACACATAAACTGATACACAGATCTCACATGCAGATGTGCACTATCAAACACAGACAAACACACTCGCAGACACCACACACACACAAACATACCTATGCACATACATATGCACTAAGAGGTAAACCCCCATTAAACACACATGCTGATATATATATATATATATATATATATATATATATATATATATATACACACACACACACACACAAACACACACACACACACACACTAATCTCACAATCACATACACCCAACCTTCAATCTGCTGATGTAACACTCATACATGCCTGCCTCCTGCACACACACACACACACACACACACACACACACACACACACACACACACACACACACACACACACACACACTCATGTCTGCGTGTGAACTAACATATGCATACACACATGCACTCACAGACACACACACACACACACACTAATCTCACATTTACATACATACAACCTTCACTCTACTGATGTAGCACTGACACACACACACACACACATACACACACACACACACACACACACACACACACACACACACACACACACACACAGATGCACACATGCACACACTCACAAACACACAAAATACACATCTCATAAAGATGTACTTTCCTACACAATCTCATACTCACATACATAAATATTCACCAATCTAATCCCTGACAGACATACGTAACACAAACTCATTCTTTCATCTAAGCATCTCACACTCACGCACAGGAAATTTTATAACCAGTATTATACTCACATACAAACTGACTGTTTCAAAATAGAAACTGATGAAGAAATCCACAAATTCCTGCTTCACTAAAAGTCTGCTTCTGACTGGGGTAGTGTGCTAATTCAAGATGAATTTATTTCATACAAAGCCCATTTGTAATGTACACTGTACACTACAGAAAATATCACTCAGAATATGCTAAAGAAATGTGTTAATGATCCACAGATAATTTAAAACATGTCTCCTGGCTTGAGTATAAATTTACTAAGCAATATAAACTATTTGGAGTTGCTGGAACATAATGAACATGAATTCCAATATATTTTGTCAATGTGAACATAGTAACTGATTTTATTCTTTAATATTTTACCACATATATCTGAAAGTGCCAGTTGTATCTGAAAAAATGTATACCAGAATTTTAGTTATAATATTCCTGACTGTAGTCTACACACCTTCAAATATTTGGTACTTAATTTAACTTTATTCAGAGCCCTGTATGCATGTGGTGTGATCCATTTTCCTTGCCTTATTGCCTGAAAGTAAAGCTGCTACAGATGAAAACACTAGATTTCATGTCTCATATTTTGATTTTGTTTTCAAAATACCAAAGGTTGCAGAGTTTCACAAATGATGGCTTTGTAACTTAAAAGTGAACCAAATCAAGTTGTTTTATCTTTTGTATAGAAATGGTGCACTACAACTTCAAGGAAGTTTTTGCTAGCACAGCAACTCATATGTGAAATGGAACTTGCAGATCCAAAAATTATGCTTATCCCTGACTGAGAATGTAATATGAGCGGATATGAAAACTTTTAGAAAAGCCTTTAATAAGGGTGACTGCTGCACTTTGATCCGGGTAATCTGACAGTAAACAGGATAACCTATATAGACAAATGGGGGAATAAGCACGCTGTCATGCGTTTGGGCCCCTACTGGCTTGACACTAAAGGAAGTGTTGCACCCCTACAAATCTCTCCAACTGTCTGAAATGTAGAAAAAGTCAACCTGCCCCTAGGCAAGAAACCCCAACACCTGGAAACGGGATGACCCTTCCTACATCCTGAACAGAAGTGGTTGTATTTGCAAGTGGGCCAGACACATTTACCCTGATTGAATGTCCTGCAAATCCTTGTATCTTTTGGATTAACAACCGCCCTCAGTACCTGTAGCTGCTTCCTTATCCATCATGGCACTGAGCCATATTTCAGGGTGCCTTGACTCCCATCTGAGGGAATTATCGAGGGCTTTCAGTTTCCTGAAGCACTGATCATAATACAGCAATCCAAAATCCCCTTTCATATGGTGGGCTTCCCTTATGGCTACAAAATAAGCTAATAAAGTCAGTGCTTGTGTGGGGTCCTTCTCAATGATTACACCCATAAAAACCACAAAACCCAAAGGCCAAGTATCCCAGTTCTGACTGCCATCCTCTCTGTCACCTTCTTCCTCATGGCAGCTAAGGCTGCCATCAAGTCCTTGTTAAACACGTTATTAATGTATAGTATGCATTTTATTCCCTTATTGTCGGCTAGACTGAAGACACCTACAAGCTTCCCTTTTATAATCTTTTCTTTGATTTTGGTGGGAACATGTGCTGTGATATGAGAGCCAGATGATTTGGAATATATAAATCTGAGGGAAAGCATAGTGAACAAGAATTGGGGGATACACTCATCCAAATGAGAAGATAGGACCTCCCTCTCTGATCCCACAACCTCCTCAGACCCCCTATGCAGTCTGGATAAAGATAACTGTGCCACCTGGTCAAGATCAGTACCTGCTCAC
The DNA here is from genome assembly GCF_019279795.1 of Protopterus annectens. Lineage (NCBI taxonomy): Eukaryota > Metazoa > Chordata > Ceratodontiformes > Protopteridae > Protopterus > Protopterus annectens. The sequence continues at coordinate 305,636,941 of NC_056748.1, forward strand.
ACTCCTGCATTCAAAGCTGTAGAGGCAGCAAAGTTTCTCTGTAAGGCTAAGTCAAACTGCCTAACTCTCCCCTCTTCTGGCAAAGAACTTATAAAGTCATCTAAACAATTATCAGCAGACTGACCCCTACCACTAATATTAAGCTCTGTAGAACCAAAAGAGATGTTACCTTGTGCTTCTGTTGATATGTTAGACAAGCAGGAAGAGGTGACCCTTTGGCTGGAAGCATCTCTGACTGTCTTTCTTTCAGCCTTCTTAGCTGGAGCTGGTCTTTCAGCTGCACCCTCCTCCGAATTCAGCAAAGGTTTCCTCTTGGAATTCGGGCTCTGTGCAGCTGTCCGCACCATTTTCAATCAATCAGCAAGGCTTGTGCTTCCTGCAATAGGTACAACCATCTCTCTTTAAACACACTGAGATCCAGTTAGTATTGAAAACAATGGATGCTGACATGCTGTGCTACTATGAGGTTCTAAAATGTATAGCCCTCAGAATGTTTTCCTAATCATTCTTTCCTTAAAAAATGCCACTGTGACTAAAACCAACTGAGCTGCTGCTGGGGTTCAGAAATTACATGTCATATCCTCTACAACCACTCTGCCAAAAACAAGGATGTATGTAATTTAACAATCAATTGCTGAGGTAATCATTATCTACTACAGGTTATCCGAAATGCCATGCCCAAAGCTTAAAAAAATGGCACCAGCATTACAAGTTCATTATAAAACCACTGTGACCAGGAAACTATCATGCACATGTTTTATAATACCATTTAACCTACACACAACCCCCACTAAAACATAATAACAAAATTTGCCTGGATTTCCCATAGTCAAACTCCAGTCTTCACCTCCCATAAAACTCAACATTTCCAGAAAGTGAGATGCAGGAACTAATCCAGATAAGGACCCCTCTACATCTGGTACTTCAACCCAAAATGTTAAAGCAAATATGACAGAATATATGCCCCACACTACTCAGGCTCCCACACCCAATGTGCAACAAAGCGTCTTTCAACTGCATAAGCTACTGCGCTAAGTAACCCCACTGTAGTAAAGAAGCAAACTGTATGCAGCAAAATCATACAGATTCTAACAATCATAAAATATGCCCTAACACAATGTTTTAACTTCACCACCCCCATTCTATTAGTTCACATGCTGTTACTAGGTATTTATTTACGTAAATAATAAAATTCTTTATATGAGCATTGTGCAAGAGATTTCTGCATCCTGGTCTCGGTATTTTGGTCTTTGGGATTCTGAAATTATAGTATTTAAAAATAGCTCCATATATATGTGTGTGTGTATATATATATATATATATATATATATATATATATATATATATATATTTATATTAAATTACCTCCCAGCTGCCTGTTTGACTTGCTATGCATTCTGCTCGTCCATTCTTTTTTTTTATGATATAAAAAATACATAAAAATGGTAAAGAGCAATACCGACACTGTAAAGGATGACTATAAAGCCACAGTAAAACTGATAAGCCCTCATCATATCCTATACCGACACTGTAAAGGATGACTAAAAAGCCACAGTACAACTGATAAGCCCTCATCATATCCTATACCGACACTGTAAAGGATGACTAAAAAGCCACAGTACAACTGATAAGCCCTCATCATATCCTATACCGACACTGTAAAGGATGACTAAAAAGCCACAGTACAACTGATAAGCCCTCATCATATCCTATACCGACACTGTAAAGGATGACTAAAAAGCCACAGTACAACTGATAAGCCCTCATCATATCCTATACCGACACTGTAAAGGATGACTAAAAAGCCACAGTACAACTGATAAGCCCTCATCATATCCTATACCGACACTGTAAAGGATGACTAAAAAGCCACAGTACAACTGATAAGCCCTCATCATATCCTACAGCCTCCCACCAGTGCAGTTGTTGTCTCCATATTCATCCATTTGACATGCCTGTTGATGGATTTTGGCAGGCAAGAACAGAATCACTCCTTTAAATAGGGAGTGCACAACTGCACCTGCCCCTGATGACAACTCATGCTTGTGGACAATGAGCCATTACTGATGGTCATCATTACACCCAGCTTTGACAATATCACTGTATAACAGTAATGCATAAATTGTATTCCTGTCACTAAACACAAATAAGCGAAACACAGATCGAGTCACCATCACAAATGCAAAAAAATGGATCCAACAGAAAGTGTAAGATATAGAGTATATTATAATCACATTGGCACAAGCATCCTTTTAGCATACATACAAATTGCAGCACACATGCCCATGTCAAGCAGTACTACAGGATGTCCCTTTCAATTGATAAGGCAAGCATGGTCCCATGAGCCCCAGATACTGTAACTGCCATTAATGTATTCACGATGCATCCAGCCCAATTACTTCTATGGCATGTGCTGTGCACTTTGGTAGGGTTAATGTTGGCTACTAGATACTGTTGACATTCCACTAATGTTTTTGTCACCAGCATAGTATTGGGTTTTGCAAAATGCCTGCACATGTTCTTTCTAGCTAAAGTAAAAGAGGTATTAATGCATGACGTCATGTTTATGTGCTTTAGTTCATCCTCTAATCCCATCCAGTCATTAGTGATTTTTATTTGGAACAAGCCAATTTTCAGTGGAGACCCAGGGAGAAGTGCTACAGATGCATGTCTTTGTAATGTGGGAGGAAAATGGAGCACCTGGAGGAAACCCATACGAATGCAAGGAGGACATGCAGACTTTGCTCAGAAGGCACCCCAGCCATGAATCGAATGAGAGAACCTCTTGCTGTGAAGCAAGAAATGCAAACCGCTGCACCTCTGCACCACTCTTCAATATTTATTGAAGGTACAGTTTGGCTGGTAGATGGTAAAATGTGTTAACTGTGCAAGGGTATAGACAGACATATTGTTTCTATTGCATTCTATAAGTTTCATGTACATGTTTCAGAAACACAACATGATTAGGTGATAGTAAGTAAGGTAATGATCTTGTGTTGGCTTTTGATAATACTTTTTATTAAGGAGTCTGTTCTAAAAATATCACAATATTCACAACATTAATAAATCATTGATTCTACATGGTCTTTTTGCCTAGAACACAGATAATAGCCAAATTATGAATTTGTAACAAAAGGGGACATAGAGCTCACTGTACACATTGTTTCCGAGTTTTGTCTGGAACCAGCATATAAGTTCTTTGTGTTGTCATGTGTCCCAGCGGTTGTTACAGATCCTAAAATTTATGACATCAGTAGAGGCAATACATGGGCCAGTGTGGTGTTGAGTCCATATTCAGGCTTTCTCAGTATACTGGTTTTTGGACAGAATTGTAACAGTGTTGCATCAGTATGTTTCGTCAGAAGTCAACTTGCCATATGATCACACAAGCAGATAAACAGTCATATGCCATGATTATAGTGCAGAACAGACCATTATTCTGCTGACACTCACATCAAATTCTTTAATGAGGAACATGGCTCACTTTGAGATGTCAGTGAACACATTTAAGCCACAAGTCATCCTACCTTGTTCAAAGTGGTATACTGGGTACATGTTTGTGCACGGTCGCTGTTTATATGGAGACACGCACACATGAGCACACACACACACACACACACACACACACACACACACACACACACACACACACACACACACACACACACACACACACACACACACTAGACTCTTGACACAGACAGTCCTATAACACATTCATAGGTGTACATTTTGCAGAGATATTTCTATATATATATAGTACAGTCATGCTGTACGTACATCATTGCTTTATATGTACAAACATGGTAAATGTTTTTCAATGTGTTCTGTTCATTTTATCTGCATGTATGACAATTGCCTCACAAATTCTTTCTTTTTCTGGGTAACTTATATTTCCATATTCCCAGTTATAGGTGTGTTATACTTTGTGCACTCATATGTGGTCTGGTGTAATGAAGACATTTGAGTTACTGGCATATGTAGCAGGCCATAATCAATTTGTGCTTTTGAAGAAGAATACACAAGACAGCAGTGGATATTTCTATGTACCACAACTAGCACTCTAGTGTTAATGCCTGCATAACTTCCTGGTGATATTACTACTGTCAGTGCCTTATATCTAGTAGCCATGTAGAATCTATGCTAATTGCAGCATGTGTATTTAACATTATAAGCAGGCATGTGCGCCAGACAAATACACCAGTGTATTCATAGACCTTTACTTCCTGTAGTCACTAATACATGGACACACATCAGATCTATGTCTCACTAAATGATTATTTAGCATGCATCATAGTCATAGTACTATAAACATTATGCATTTTCCTTAGTACTGTATATGTTGGCATTGCTAAGCAGGTGGTCAGGAGATGTGTGAGGTCATCTTGTCATGTATGTCTGTGTATCCTATATACATAGAATGTGCTGTGTTGGTTGTTGCATAGTCATGTCATGGGACACATTCTCACAGATGCACATGCAACTACTTGTGTTGTTCATTTCTTGAGATCTGTCACATGATTATGACCTGTGTAATAACTGTAGATCTCTTAGGATTCAGGGGTGCAGGGAGATGTGAATACTGTTGTGTATATGTGATACACTTAGGCACTACACAATGGCATCTAGTGAAATAATGGCCTTCATTATTTTGACACTGTGTTTTATGGTGGTGATTTTGCCATGTAACAGTCCTTTGTAAGTTATTTAGCAAAGTGCACAGTTTGCTACATTTTGAAGTGGTTTGGTATGTGCACAATCCCTAGTTTGCTATCATCTCTAAACAGCATGTGTTTACATTATTTTTGTTTTCCATCCTCTTTGCATGTCGACGTATACATAATGAAGATGCACAGCTTGGACATGCTTCAGTCCCTGTGGGGATGGCTTTGAGATACATATGGAGTGTGGCAAGGAACAGTGATTCCACTTGGGGTGTGTATATGATCTGCTGTGGCTGATGGTGCAGCATTAACTCACCTAGGTTGATTGTCTATTTGTATACTGACATTACAGAATTCAATGTCTTTGACAGTCACAGTACACATTTAAATCCTGGAATTGTGTTGGTGTTTGAAGGAATATATCCATTGTGTATGGCTACACAGTGTTGCTTTCATTTAGATACAGTTCATTTTATCCCGTGGATGGGGTACTGCATCTTATACATATGTACCGCATTAGTGTAAAACGTATGTGACATAATACTAATGTAAATGCACAGGAATGCTAAGGCATTCTTTGAGTCATACATGTCTGTTCTGTGTGTGTGTGTGTGTGTGTGTGTGTGTGTGTGTGTGTGTGTGTGTGTGTGTGTGTGTGTGTGTGTGTGTGTGTGTGTGTGTGTGTGTGTGTGTGTGTGTGTGTGTGTGTGTGTGTGTGTGTGTGTGTGTGTGTGTGTGTGTGTGTGTGTGTGTGCACACGCTCGCGCGCATATGTGTCATATGGGCAATGCTCATGTAGCTGTCCAACTCTTTAATGGGATTACCCATATTTGTGTAGAATTATGTACTGTTCATGTAGGTATTGGAAATACTGACAGGTTGGGGCAACAACACTGCTGTTATTAGCACAAATGTGCAACATGTTTTTATTTTGTAGAATACAGGAACATGTATCAAATTGCATGCATTGTAGTGTATTGAGAGTTCTGCGAAAATTTCTTGCTTTGACATCTGGCTTGAAAGGATGGATATTGTATACCATGTAGTGTTAACATGAATGGAATTGTATTGATATGCAGTTAAACAGTGCTTTCCGCATGGTTTGTTTTAACATGATACATAAAAACCTTCATGGAGTTTTACATGCATATTTCATGTGGCAAAAATGTTATGCTTTTACATTGGTTTTAAGGTATGCATTGCCAGGCTGTCAAAGTTTAACAGTGAGCTTATGAACAGTGCCATTTTTGTCCATCTTGTTCAGTAGCCAATAGAAATTGCTTCTCCAGTGGTTTGCATTCAAAGATCAGAAGCAGAAATGAACTCCTAAAAATAAAAATAACATTTCAAAACCTTCAGAAGGAAGTATCACTAAAGACTGCAACTTAGCAAACCAAATGACAATAAATAATGTTTGCATTATTTTTCCCCAAGATTCTGCAGCATTAGACTAAGACAATACATGGGGAGGGGTCAGATTGCATCTCCCATATAGAGCAGTAGAGGGTGTTCCTTTAAAAATAATACTGTTTTTTTATTTTTATTTGGTGTGTTAAATACATGTTTTGTATTTGCTTGCATATATATCTATCTACATCTATGTATCTGTCTATAGATTTTCACAATAGGATTTTGACTTCCAGGACTCTTTTCCTTGCACAGATGTTGAGGTGGTCAAAGGACCATTCTTTAGATGTCTTTGGTGGCCTTGGAATATGCATATGATCATTGTGGGTACTGACCAACTAGATGAAAAAAAAATAGTGTAATATTTCAACGGCTGGTTTATCTGTCATGGTTTATATATGTTACTATAACTTGATATTTTGTTAAATTCTGCCAAAAATTCTTTCAACACTCCAGAGCATGTATGCCCACCATTACCCATTACTGCTCTTTCTAACTTTGCCATCACTTACGCTCTGTATTTTAACATTGTGTAAGTAAGTACAAACCAAACCCTTCCTTATGCTACACTGTTATGCTTCTGTCACTGTGGGGTTTGGCTTTTCTGAACCACATAATTATGCTTCTGGATATGTACAGGCTGTAATGAAGACCTGGTGCTGCCATTGATAATTGCATATGACTGCCATGTCACATGCTTTCTATCTCTGCATATACCATATTTGCCACTGATAATGCAATGTTGTTTGTACACTAACTGCAGATGTGCAATGCTTGCTACCACTGCATTTTATGATTCTAAATCTGTTCTTTGTAATGCTGAAGTTACCTTTCTTTCAAAAAACATTGATACCATACCCCATTAGACATATAATATATTTCATGACTTCCCTACTTCCTACTTCTATCGATTATGGAGTCCAGAAGTATAAAAAATAAACAAGGAATTCAAAGCAAACTTCAGCTCTGAAAACTTGTTACATTATTAACCCATTTTACAGGGGGACTTTACCCTACTGCCCACCATGACAGGGAGGTTTGTACCCTGCACGTCCCTTCTAGTTTTATATTCTAACTGCAGCATTGCTATACCTTGATGTAAGGATAATATCATGATGTACCACAATATCAGATTTTGTATTTATATAACATTTTTTATATACAATGACTCTCACGGTGCTGAGAACTGCATGTGCATTTCTCACAGTTTTAAACAGTTACAGATATAGCTTTGCATCCCTTCGGCTGTGTGCTGATACACTGTTGCCTACTGTAGTGCAGCAGAATTTTCCCTTAGATGGGTTCATGATATGACTGTAGTCTTACACCATCAAACGCTGAGTTGCAGAATTGTTGAATTTATTGAGTCAGACGTAGGTTGACCTTGCATTTTCTGTATGTCCCATTGTCCTGGAACATACCAGAGATATCCTTCTCTGTGTTATTGCTATGTTATTCTTCAACACCATGTACCATGATATCACAGACTATTAGATGATGAAGCCAAGTCATCTGCAACCTGCAGTGCTGATATTCCAATGACTCCATGTTGTGACTGTAGACTTTTTCACATTTTGTGGATGACTTGCAAACCATATTACCAGTCTGCAGCATAAATTCTTAGGTCATAGATAAATGCTAGGCCAACTGCCCTTGTGAGCCATTTTAAGCCTAGCCAATTTCCCTTTGTGAGAATCAAACCCTGTACCTCTTGTCTTGAGGTAAACACTTTAGATATTATGTGAACCCCCAACCCTTGCAATAGGCAGCTGAGGCAGTGTAACAGCAGACTTGCATTTGCAGGGTATGCAGTTACTGTTGTCTCTCAGGTTGCTGGGCCATGTTCTGGGAAGGTTTTGCTTCTGTTGTTAACATTCTGCTGTGTACAGTACACATGGACATAACTGCATTTCTGTGACTCCAACCAAATACCTTGATTTGTTTTTTTTTTGACAATCTGGTACCCGTATGCCTCTGGATACTCTGTTTACCAGTACTTGTTAATAGTCAAGCATATCCCTTGAAGATGCATTTTGAACTAATTCAGTTATGGATATGGATAACACATAAGTTCACTGATCTTTCAGAAGCCTGATTCTCTGACTTCCTGATTCATGCATCAGTGGGACTATTTGTCAATGTATTTTGCATAATGGATGTATTTCTGCAGTCAGCAATGCTTCACTGGTATACTAGGACCCCTGCCTTAACTGTAACAGAATTCCATATCAGTAGTTTGTCCACTGAGCTGACTCAGTAAACACACAGTATTGCATTTGTGAGCCTTTATTAACAATGCTACTGACAACCATTAAAGATGCCACATTAAATTCATGTGTAACATATCAACCATAACCAGTAAGCATTAATTCTTAAGCTGGTTGACATGACCAAGCCCATTCTGGCTGACCTCTACAGAACTGGGTGTGTGACCCAAACTACCTCGGACTTGGTGGAAAACCCCATTAATTCTTCCTTTCCAACTCAAATACCCCTTGATATGGCCACTGGTTAAAAATGAGGCTAAACAAAGGGGAGTTGAGGCTGCTGAGCACCAATAAGGGAGGAAAACAAGGGGGGTGAAGCTGTAAGGCCACTGCCATCCCAGCATATCCCATGCTGTTCCCCCTCTAGCCAGCTTCAAAATCGTCAAAGGAGAACCAGGTCAATTTTTGAAATATTCATCAATGGCCATAACTGTGTCTAAATTAAACAAATCAAAACCAGGAGTGCTCAAATGCACATTATAGAATAACCCCCCATTAAGATTCCAAAACGTGCATGCTTATTGGCCAGTGTGCCCGTTGTAAATCTCACAATATACCAATGGAAAAAGGTCTGGTCACCCGGATTTTTTCCGTTGGTATAAAGTGCTCAAAAACATTTTTTTTGTTAACAAATAAAAGAAAAAACGGAGCAACGGAGACTTTCTTTTCTCCGTTGCTTCCATTTGTAAGCATTGCTGTACTGGGTATCCATGGGACACAAGTCCCATACGTATGCTTAGTACATCAAAACAAGGAAGCAGCGTACCACAACCAGCGCAAGAACAGTAATGTGCCATTATACAAAGACATTATTTAAGAAAAGTAAGTATTTTTTTCTTAAATAATGTCATTGTATAATAGCAATAACTGACTGCGTGGTTGTGGTATATTAAAATTTACCCACGGTTGGCTTTATTTAATCACGTGAGCTTTGCTCTTGTGATTAAACCACACCAACCATAGGTAAATCTTCAATATACCACACCACGTCATTGGTTAAAGCTTTATTGCCCCATCATAAAAGTCAGAGTGCAATCTTTAGAGATGATGGTGGCCAATCATCTGGAATCCTACCTGTTGAGCCATCTGTGTAACTCTGTGATTAATGAACCACCTAGACATCTCAACTACACTGGACCTTCTAGCTCCTTCTTAATGGATTCTTGGCATGATGAATGACCAAAACAAAACCAAGTTCGGATATAGCTACTGTAGCCTGTGCATATCAGAAAGTAATCTGGCTAAGACAATTTTCTAAGGAGCCTGGGGCAGGTCATTGCCCCCAAGGTGAATTATCAAACCCTGGGAAAGGCTTCCTTTGCTGTAATTTGATGCCAGATCTCCTAAAACTGAAACCATAGGTGACCAGAAAAGCCAAATGAATGAACTACCCATTTGTTAAGGTCAAAGTAACCTGACTGTCCAGCTCAGTGGACCAAAGTGTGGATTGCAGCTCTCTTGATGAAAGAATGCCTCAACAGCCAGATAACCTCCTCTCCTGAAACATAAATAAAGATTAATGCCCTGATGTATGACAGGCATCAGACACCCACCTTCCTGTGTTCTGCATGACCTTAACAGAATGCCCTTCCATGGCCAAGTTAGAGATGCATCTTATTCTAAAAGAATGAGATGAATACCCTTACAGATGTACCCCTTGCCCCTCAATGTTTTTTTCTCAGTATTATGTTAAACTCCACTAAACTAAGTGGCCTGCCACCTACCCATGTAAAAACTGGGCCAGACCTAATGCCCCTGGGAATGATCCTGTACAGTAATCTGAACCAGTGAACTGGGCAAATGGCTAACCCCTTCACCTTTTCTATCCAAGCCCAGTACCCTTTACCAGATTGTTCCATCTTGGATTTCTTTACCCATATCAAAATAAATTCCTTGAGAATAATGAGGTCTTCCCAACAAATAGAGTTTAGTAATTCACTAGCATGGAAAGCACCTGCAGATAATGACATGAACAAAACAGTTAATGTAGCAAATGTGCGAAAAATCATGTAGTGTATTAAACAAACGCAAGACAACGATGGCAAGGAGGTGTCTCCCAAATGGCTTCCTAAAATCATGGGAAGCCCCACGAATATTCTCCCAACCCTTGGGCAATCTGCCCATCAGCCAGTGGCCCGATACTTCCTGAAGACTCAAGAAAGTTTCCAACCATCCTAAAGCTTCTACGTGCACCCTGCACCCATAGAATTGTAGGGGAATTACCAAATGAAGTCCTGGCCACTAGGAAGTGAAGAATCAGCTGCTAACCCCAATTTCTGTGACAGCAGGGCAATGACCTATAGAAAGTCTTGAAAATCTGAAGTGATAAAGAATAAGCCTTCCTGGTATAGCTGGCCCAGGACTTGGCCAGCAACAATGCTTCGACTCTTCAACAATTAACAAAACTTCCACAGGAATTGTCATGCTCTTTGGTTCTGCATGCATGGCCAGCTGGCAAAACCTGGTGAACTGAAAACAGGAAAGACTATTAGTTATAAGGTCATGCCGGGCAGGCACATACACACAAGAGAAAGACATATTAATCTTTAAGGTCAACAAACTAACAGCCTGATAACAGAGTGCACCCATTTGGACTTGGAAGACTGTTTGTTGATGGCATGGACAACCAAGGCATTGTCTGAGTGAAAGACTGCTCAACTGTTGGGTAACTTGTCCTTCTACACCAGCATAGCCATATATATATATATATATATATATATATATATATATATATATATATATATATATCTGTATGTGTGTATATATATATATATATATATATATATATATATATATATATATATATATATATATATATATATATATATATATATATATATATATATATATATCTATATGGTTCACTACATATGACCGAATGTTCATATGGCCGAAGCCCATTTGATTGAGACCAACTTACTGAAAGTTCATTTGACCGAAAACCCATATGACCGAAAACTCATTTGACCGAAAAACAGCACTGGCAGGTATATGCCCTTTTCCCCACTGTAGTGCGACCCTGGAGTGAGAATATAAAGTTAGGGGGGGGGGGGGGCAGAGCCTCCCACATTGGGAGGTGTGAGGGGCATAGCCCCCCCACATTTTGCAACCAATTTTTACTGATGTTATATATTTTAATGTACTGTTAATGTATACATGTATATAATAGTGCATAAACTGCAATTATGTGGGGGGCTGTGCCCCCCACACCCCCCTAACAATATATTCTCACTCCAGGGTCGCACTACAGTGGGGAACAGGGAATATACTTGCCAGAGCTGTTTTTCAGTCAAATGAGTTTTCAGTCAAATGAACTTTCGGTCATTTGTAGCGAACCCATACACACATATATATAAATATGGGTCCCTTTCAGAATTTTGAATCTTAAAACTTCAAAACCCTTATGATCGAAGACCATATGTTCAAAGTTTTAAAACTTCAACATTCTTTACAAGGATGGGCATACAGCACGGACCAGGAGATTTCCCTTGTCCTCGCTGTAGTGCGATCTCAGAGTTAGTATATTTAAGTTTTGTGGGGTGTGGGGGGTGCAGGGGGCTTGCCCCCCTGCTATACACAGTTTATTTTTTGTTGTTTGTGTTTTGCAGGCCTACTACACATTTTTGAACATTCAAATGTTCGATCATATGGTCTCAGCCATATGGAATTCGAACATTTGAATGTTCGATCATGTGAAGTAGACCCATATATATATATATATATATATATATATATATTTTTTTTTTTTTTTTTTTTCTTTTTTTAACCATGATCTGACATGCCTAAGGCAACTACCAGGGAGCTGAAACAAGGAAATCCCTCCTGCTGTTGCAGTGAGGCAGTACTCACCCAAATGGTTGCTGTCAGTTAGCTCAATCATAGTCATCATTCTCCAACAAGCCGCTGAAGAATCTCCCAAGTGGGGCCATACTGCTTGCTTATGTATGACAAGCCACAGGCCTGCTCCCTTGACTTGCATTCGATGACAACATGACTTACCAGTAAGTTGCCCTTATCTGTATGCACATGGCTGGTAATGAATATTGAATCATGTCCTTGTTACATACCTCTGGACCTAGACTTTTCACATATGCTACAGCAAATACAGTGATCTAAAACACAACCATTGGCAGCTCAAGAAGGCTGAAAGTCCAAGCTAGAACAATAATATATCAAAAAATTCAACAGAAAGAACTGCTCAAAAATTTTCCAGGAACTTCACCGATTTAATATATAGACTTCAGAACAACTAGTTCAACAGCTTTCACACAATGCTTCAAGTTTAAAACTTGCAGAAAAAGCAGAACCGTGTTAATAACCCCATTCAGTGACATCATCCTAATTACATAATTTAACATAATCATCTGTTAAAGACAAACAAATCAACAACAGTCAAATATAAACATCCCAGTTTAAAAAAAATTCAATGGTCACATTTTTAAAAATGGTTTTAAATGACACCTTTCATTTAAACCCGGTAGCTGATGAGACCTTAAAATATTCATCCATTTTATTTCTAGAGTTTCAGTTCTGCTTACCAAAAATGCCATCTCCATCATAGTTCTTAACCACTTGTAAAGCTGCAAATTTAATGTGAAGTGTTTCATCATTCTCTATTATATGCTTTGTAAGTTTTCTGTTTGTCTTACCTATATAGAATGAGTCACATTTCATACAGGTAGTAATATACACAGCATTAGTGATGTTACAGGTAGTATAACTATTAAATCTATATTCATTTTTTTTTAACCGGATGAAAAAAGAAGGAATTTCTGTTTATAAGCACACAAGCACAGTTATAACATGGAAAGGTCTCCCTCTTTTGCTGTATTATTTTCTCTGGCATTCTAATATCTTTAGAGCACAAACTTTGCTTTAAATTTTTACCTTTCCTATGAATAGACTTTGGATTTACACACACACACACACACACACACACACACACACACACACACACACACACACACACACACACATAACCATGGTGTAACTATCGGAAAAGACTTGCCATTCCTTATGCAACTGTAGACAGACTTTTCTGGAGGTCTGTGTAGTATGTCATGACTCTTTTAAAAGGTGACATCTCTTCCTACCAAGTTTTTTTTTTCCACTATATCTAGGAGTTATTGCAGCCTCCTGCTATTCAAGTCAAAATGACTAAACCCTATGGAAACTTGGGGTACCTTTTGGACTGAGAACATTAGGCAGGGTAATAACTGTCCTAGTCTTGTCCTTCTCAATTGTTTTTTTCAACATCAGTTGTAAGGTTCAGTAAAACCATTCCATTAATCCACTTATCTGGGAAAGTTGCACTTTCACTGTTTAACTCATAAATTCCGAAACAGGTGTTTAATTTTTGACATGAAGGATCTTCCCTAGTGTGTTAAGAATATCCTTATGCAATCCTTCCCAAGAAAACAATAAAACTAGTTTGTTGGGGGAACCAGTTGGCATAGTCCAGCACTACTAGTTGGCACAGTCTAGCACTATCAGTATATACTGGCTTCCACTGCTGGACCTGACCAGTGGCTGCATAATGTCTACCACAATCCTCTTGAAGGGAACTGAATCAAAGGTTTTCAAGATAGCCAGCAATGAAGTTTTCAGCTTCCTTCACCTGGTAAGTAAATTCTAAGACTGTTACTTTGGTTTTATCCATTCCTGAGTGCCCCACAAGGCATGATTATGAGTGGTTTTCATATTAATTTGTCTATACAGTTTGGGTACCAGCAGCTGATGAACAATTTCTCCTCCCTCATTAGTTACCCCATACAAAATATAGTTCTCCAAATTAAAGTAGGTGTAAGCTGGTTAGGGCCTTTTAGGAGAATCTCCTCCTCCTTCTATAGTGGACATAGTTTTTTCTCTGACATAGCCTAATGTCTCATCTTCTCACTGGGCCCTTTTAAATATCAATATAGAAAACCCACCTGTGGAAATGGAATGTGCCTAGTGGGTGGAGACAGAGAGAGAAAGATACCCGCAAATGCAGCCAGTACTGACAAGCTGATAATTAGTGATCAAGAAACAAGTAAACACCTAAGTGCATGAACGCATGCCACAAAGCAACTACTTGCAAACGTTTGCAAGCCAAAGTAAAGAGCCTATAAAAACAACATTTATACATATATTTGACCTTTAAAAGGTGTATAAATGTATTGCATAGGAAAGAAGAAATAGGGATACAGCAAGCAGAAGAACATACACAAGGGAACAGCAGGTAAGAATGGGAATGCACAAGGGAAGGGAAGTTATACTTTACTTTGCAGGGATTGGCACTATTTACTTTCCAGGGAAAGGCATCCTTTATTTGGAGAAGGAAAGATGGGGGTGAATGTAAGGATAAGACAAGGGATGGAAAGATAGAGAGGCTTGGAAGCAGGGGCATACAAATAAAAATAAAACACACACACACACACACAAAGATAGACACATTTGGGATGGGTGACACTCAAATTACAGACATACTGAAAAAAGGAAGACATTGGCGATGGCGATGATTGGGCAGCAAACAGGGAAGGAAGGTGACACATAAGGAAGGAGAACACTAGGATAAAAGATTGGGCAAGAATAACACTTTTTCTATCCATCCAGCCTAGCCTAGGCTCAGATTGAGGTCAATGACAACTCTCCCCTGTGGGCCCCGCCTGATGTGGTAAAAGCAGAGCCAGACAGCAGTGTATCTCCTGAAACCACAGGAGGGCTCTCTCGACATGGTTAATGCAGACCACAGTCAACCAACTTGCTTTATCTGGAGTACTGTGTTTGTGGATCCCCTTCAAGCAACATACAGGCAAGCAGTACCCATAATAAGTATATATTTATTTTATTTATTTTTATTTTACATTCATTAACCGGGAAATTCTGACAGGACCAGGTCCATTTTCAGCGGAGGCCCAGGGAGAAAAGCCTTAAGTTATACAAATGCAGTACATCCAGCATAATACACAAAATCAGGTTACATCATGTATGCTGATAATAGTAATATAACAAGAAATTAATAAAACACTCCAGGTAAAAGAAGATATAGAACATAGATAAAAAGACTATGTCAGTTATACATTGGTAAGAGAAGAAAATATATCAAGTAAGATTCTACAGTTAAAAGTACCATATATATCATATATCAATACACACATGGGTATTGAAGGGGAAAGTATGACCAAAAATGATATCTGTCAGATTGAAGCCTGGGCAAAATGATGGCAATGGAGACACATCCACCAAACAACATGACTCCCCATCACAACACCATCCCCAAACTACTACCCACTTATCCACTCATACAAAAAAAACTGCAACCAACAGCAACTGCCTGTCCATGACAAATACTCACACCCATTTCCCTCTACCTGTCACACAGTCACCTAACTCCTCCCAAAAAAAGTTATATCTTGACTTAGACAATGTATACAGGTGCTGCATACAGCACCTGTCAGGCCACTGATCAG
Source organism: Protopterus annectens (assembly GCF_019279795.1). Classification (NCBI taxonomy): domain Eukaryota; kingdom Metazoa; phylum Chordata; order Ceratodontiformes; family Protopteridae; genus Protopterus; species Protopterus annectens. The sequence continues at coordinate 305,652,730 of NC_056748.1, forward strand.
TAGATGAACTACAACAGGGCAGATGGCCTATGTCAGTAGGTGCAAATACCAGTACAACCAATGCCTGTGGAAAGTGCCCTGCTTCTGGGTATGTGAAGAACAGTGCCAACAAGTATACTGTTTTGTTTTTCCTGTCTTAACAAGTGTATATCTATGCAATGGTATAACAGCTGTCATTTTAAACATCACTTCATATTTACAAGCAGTACATCTCTTCCCATAATAGGTTCAATTACTTCTACTGCTAGCATGTAAGATGTAGTGCTGTAACTAAATAATACAACTTCTACAGTGTGGACACATAACTGGCAGTTATTTTAATGAATACTACCAAACAGGTAAAAAAAACCCCTCATACACCCCCTTCATGCAGACAGCCATGCCATTATCCCCTGGAAAAGGAAGGAGTTCTCTGATTTCCTCCTGAGCTCCAAAAAAAGTGATAAAGATCCTAAATTAGAAGTCCGATACATTCATTTATAACTTACAATTCAACATAAAGGACAGTGGAAGTATTAAAAGTACTTACAATACATTTTAGGGGCTCTTGTTCTGACCTCTTCTTCCCATTAGTTAAGAAGTTCAGGATGATGCCTGCGCAGGTTGTTTTATAGTTGTGCCAGCATTGCTCACCAGAACAGAGTATGCCAGTGGCATCAGACATCATCCTGGCAAGATTCTGACAGTCATTCACTTTAAAGCTGGGACCCTCATAGGATTCCCCATTCATGAGCCACCTGAAGACCCTCTTTGCAGCAAGTGTAAGAAGATTTTACACTTAGTGAAGCACCACCTGGGTACCATACCAAGATTGTGCCCTTGAAAGTCATAACCATTCTCCAGCTAGTATTCCTGAGAACTACAGCAGCCATCTTGAAGTCACACATGTTGATTTTGTCAGCATGTAACATGCAACACTGGGCAGCTTGCTGGTGTGACCAGTCACAGTGTCACCATTGCTTAGCATGTAAGGGGGCAGCATGGTATAATGGTGTCAGGATGTGAATACCAACATGCAATCTGTCTACAATCTATATGGTGACTAAATGTGATAGCAGTTTTGATCTTTGGTGCCTCAACAGGATACAAAATACAACTAGATTTCCACATGTCCGCAGAAAGGTCACTGACCTGTTCATGCAAGCATAATGCACTTTGCAGGTGCTCAAGTGAGTGGATCTACATGAGTGAGCCTCTGAGCATGGCATGGTTAATGCTGCAATGAGGAAAACATGTGATTCATGCAAATTCATTAGTTTATATGCCATTAGCCCAAGTGCCATGCTTGAAACTTCAAAACTGTGTGACGTAGGCTCCCAAGTCTGCCACATGCCTGATAGCTCTACTAAACATTGTAAAACAGTGAAAACCCAAGCTGTTGAAAACTTTGGAAAGAAGGTGTTCTAAAATCATCTGTGTTGGAAAGGTAAGTGCGTTGGAAGAGTGTTGGTAATACTGGTTAGTCATGTGTCCTTGTGGTGGCTCAGCATTTTCCTGACAGCATGCAGTTTTAGCTCTTATTTATGTTATTGTTTAAAGGTACAGCAGTGCTGCCATGGTGAGGGATGAGGGCAAGCTCAATGCCAAAAAGTGCATTGTCATCCTCTTTGGTAAAAACTCTGTACCCATGAACTATCACATAGGCAGTAGTCTTCTTAACGCTGAATGTGTGATAAGACACATTGGGACCCAGGTGGACAGTAGTCTCTCCTTTGATAATCACATCGCCACAGTAGTCAGGAAATCCTTCTTTGTAGCACACCTCATTACAAAAGGGTTCTCATCCAGGAAAAAAGAGGTCATTGTTCCCCTCTACTAGGCACTCATTGGCCCCATTATAGAGTACAATGCCCCTTTGGGAATGTACCTCACAAGACATCTGCAGCAGCTGGAAAGGCCGCAGAAGTACCTCACAAAGAGGATTACTGGCCTCAAACAGATGCCCTACACTGACCATCTCAAAAAACTCCAGCTTTACTCTATAGCATATCGCCTACTCCGAGGAGATTTCTGCCTAACATATAAAGCTATGTTAAACCCAGAACTGTTGGACATGCTACACCTAAAGAAATCCCAATCCCTCTGAGCTACACACTCTAGGGACCTAAACCTTGTCACCACAATAAACAAGGCATGCTGGAGGGATATATTCCTGTCCCAGAGACTTCCCATACTCTGGAACAAGCTACTCATCTATGTCAAGCAATTTCTCATTAGCACATCTTGATGAGTGGATGGGAAATAGGAAATACACCCCGGGGATCACTTCTGTGGGTCTGCTCGACAGGGGCACAGGAAATTAACTTTCTTGGGTGGCATAAGCCAGGGAACTTTGTTGGCTAGGCTTACCTAGGCCCTTAGGTCAATAGTCTAGTACCTACCTATGAAACTATGAGTGCTACTTTGACTAAGTTCAAAACTGCTAAGGTAGAGTAAATGAAGGGTTACTATGGGATGGTCAGCTGACTGGCAATACATTTATCATTAATACTTGTGCTAATAAAATCTATGCATACACGTAGGTCAAGCACAGACTGCTCAGAGTTTAATAATACAATAGTTGTTTGAGAGTGCATACAGTTTGTAAATGCCAATAGAATTTGCTACAGTACTGACTTGAATAATGTTTGTGAGTTTGTGGAAGGGATTGTGTGATGTGGATATTAATAAGTGGGACACCTAAAATACAATACTTGACATTAAATGAAGAGCTTCTTGTCGCTCACTGAGAGTGGTTAGTAATGTGGACTTTGCCAGTGGGGTAAGTGGGTGATCATATTGCCCGCTGAGAAGAGAAGTATACCCTGTGGAGCTTTGTGTAGCAGATATGCAGGCCTCAAGTGACTATGGTTGTGCACTTATATAGCCCACTTACAATCACCTGAAACAACATGTTCCTGGAATGTGGTTCAATCAGCTGTGGAATTATAGAATATGGTGTGACTTTGGTAGAGCACGTTTGATGTGTTTTTGGTGTATGCTATTGCATGGATACAAACAGTGCCTCCATGCACACACCAGTTTGGTCTGATAGATGTATGGCTGAAGGTTGTGGTCTCTCCTGCGTAACACTTATGTTCCTCAGCAGTGGAATACTGTGACAAAGCATTATATGCCAACACTATGTGATTTTGCTTGTGTGTGTGTGTGTGTGTGTGTGTGTGTGTGTTTGGGGGGGTTGTGCTGGTAATACCTATGGATGTACCCACTAAAAGGGATGTCTGTGGAACATTTGTAAATGTATGTTTGGATATGGGGCCTATGTAACTACAGATGGAAGCAGCAGTGTCACAAATGACATGTCTGCTTTCTGTGTCATCATCCAGAGTATGTGGTGACACACTGTGCCCATGCAAACAGCACACTCTCCCATGCATACCACATTTATGTAAGTGGCCAGTTAGACAAATGCTAGTGTTATGTGCTTCTTGCTTCACCTGTCTCATAGACTTTGCAGCTGTGTAGGGATATGTCAGGAAGTCCTGTAATATTTCCCACAGTAGTAGTTACTTTCCATTTCAAGTAACTATGCTACAGTGTGCTAAACAAGCAGCATGCTAGTTCTGTCTTACAGGGAACGACATCTTGCTATTGCTGTTGCACTCATTTTAATACTGTTGCTTATTACCATGCCATTAATCCACAGCATGTCCTGGCCTGCTACACTGCACTCAGTGTGTCTCTGAATTACTCCTGCCTTATGTATGTGGCAACTCTTAGTGAAAACTCCCCTACTATTACTATAATGGAAAAACTGTTTCTAAATCCCAGTAACTGACTTTGTATATGTAGTATTGGGGTCTATATTTAATCATCAAACACTTAAAAAAGCAAACAATGATTTATTGACCCCATATAAGCGAAAGCTTACAAACTCGAATGGTTAGAACAGTGATATTTTTCCAAGGGAAAAAAAACTCTGTTCCAAAAAAAAAAAAAAAAAAAAAAAACACTGCCCCCCACATCCCCCCTACTTAAATATACCAACTCCAAGATCGCACTACAGTGACGAAAATGGGAAAGTAACAGACACGGGCAAGCAATTTCTTTCCCGGGGAAAGAATTTGCTTATAGGTTCATAGGTTGGTACTGGGCTATCTGCCCGAAGGCATATATTAGCCCAGCCAAGTTGTGCGGTATTCACCGCCCCTTTAGTAGTTCCCTAGACCCTTGTACTAGCAGCTAGTACCCTTGTCCCCTATCTAGTAGTGCTGTTGGTGTGATCCCCGGTGTGAACTTTCTGTTACCCATTCACTCATCAAGGTTACTCTTGAAGAGTGATAGTGAGGGGCTCTGTCTTATTTAGATTGGGACCCTTTTCCATAGTAAGGGAAGTCTCTGTGAAGGGAATCTATCCCTCCAGCATGTTCTATTCATTGTTGTGTTGAGGTTTATATCCCTAGAGCATGTAGCTTGAGTAGATTTGGTTTTGCTAAGATGGAGCATGTTCAACAATTCTGGGTTGGACATGGCTCTTTACGTTAGACAGAGATCGCCTCTGAGAAAGCGGTATGCAACAGAGAACAGTCTTAGCTTTTTCAATCGTGCTGCATAGGGCAACTGTTTGAGGCCAGTAATCCTCTTGGTTAGGTACCTTTGTGGTCTCTCCAGCTGCTGGAGATGTCTAGCCAGGTACATTCCAATTGGTGCATTGTACTCAATAATGGGTCTGACGAGGGAAGAGTAGAGGACCACCATTACATCCTTAGATCTTGATGCGAACCCTTTCGTGATCAGATGGGTCACATAGAATGATTTTCTAACCACTTTGGCAACATGGTTATCAAAGGAAAGCTGACTATCTACTTGGGTCCCTAGATCCCTTATTTCTTCTTCAGATTTCAGGGGATTACCTCCTATGTTGTAGTTTGTGGGTACTCTGTTTTTCCCAAAGGGGATTACTATGCATTTTTTTGCATTTAGCTTGAGACCATGGCTTTGACACCATGCATCAGTCTCATTTAGGCCCTTCTGGAGGATCTCCATGTCGGCCGGAGACTCTATTATAGCACCCAGTTTGCAGTCATCCGCAAACTTAGTCAGCCACAGCCCTTCCATGCTTGCCTGTACTTCTGAGAAGTATATGCCAAAGAGGAGGGGCCCCAGGACAGAGCCCTGAGGCACACCACTCGTTACTGGTCTGGATTCGGACATAGATCCCACTACTCTTACTTTATGGGATCTGTCTGCGAGCCAGTTTGCGATCCATCTTGTGATGTAAGGGTTTATGCCCAGGCTGGTGAGCTTATCAATAATACCTGAATGGGGAATGGTGTCAAATGCTTTAGCAAGGTCAAGGTAAGCCGTGTGTACTTCCTTTCCCTTATCTATAGCCTGAGTAACTCTCAAAGAAATCCACCAGGTTCAGGAGGCATGATCTGCCCTTGACGAAGCCGAATTTTGTGGGATCCAGTGACTGGAGGTTCCCAATCTCTCCATTTATGAGTTCCATAATGATTCGCTCCATAGCCTTACAGATCAGACTGGTCAGGCTTATTGGTCGGTAGTTCCCAGGGTCAGTTTTGGCCCCACCCTTGTGTAGTGGGGCCACCATTGCCGTGCACCATTCTATGGGCACATATCCTGTGGAGAGGCTGAGACTGAACAGGGTATTAAGATGCGGGGTTAATTCCTTTTGGAGCTCGCGTATGACACAGCCTGGGACACCATCTGGTCCCATGGAGGCAGTGTTTTTAGCTTTAGATAGAGCTTTGTTAACCAACGCATCAGTAATAATTGGACTTACACAATTCCCTAGAATGGTAATAGGCCCTGTAGGTGGTGGTGGTGGGGGGTATTTGCACTGAACCTGTCAGCCAAGATGTTGGCAATGTCAGAAGGGTCAGTGTATTTTGTTCCATTTTGTACTAGCTCAGAACAGACCTGAGCGTTGCCATTTAGGTTTTTGACGTAGCCATAGAAGGCCTTATGGTTATCCTTGGCATCCTTGGCAACTTTCTTTTCAAAATTAGCTTTAGTTGACTTGATGAGGGCCCTCAATTTCTTTTTAATGCTGATCAGGGAAGATTTTTCTACTTGAGATTTGGCCTTTTTTTGTATAAGTCTCCTCCTTTTATTGTAAAGTTTTTTTATGGCCGGGGTCCACCAGACTGGTTTCTTCTTGCTTGAGGAAGGAGTCTTGGTTTTATTTGGGATAGCATGGTCCATGCAATCCTGAAGATGCATATAGAGTGCCTCGGTGTAGGATTCCACATCCTGGATATCATTATCCTTCTGCAAGGGAATAGTGAAGCTTTCCACTTCGGATGCAAGTAGTTTGAAGTTTGCTTTGGAAAGGTTTTTGACTATGGTTACTTTGATTTGGGGAGGTGGAGGAGTGAGGATGTCCAGGGTTATCAGTTTGTGGTCGGATCTGACCAAGGAGGGGGTGATAATGGGTGTGGTACAATGGGCACCCATATTTGTGATGATTAAATCCAATATGTTGTCCCCTCTAGTGGGGGAACATACTAGTTGTTCAAGGGCATTTGAATTTATAAATTCTATGAATCACTGAACATAGGAGTTGGAACATTGGTAGTTTGCCCAGTCTATACCAGGGTAGTTGAAATCACCCAAGATTATGGTGTTGGGACTTTTATATTTTCCAATGTCTCAAGGAATGCAGAGTGAGCATCTTGGGACATGGTGGGCGATATATAACCGGCTACGACTTGAAATGTGGTTTTGCCTGCTGATAGTTGCGCATGGATGATCTCTGGGGCATCATGCTGTGCTACTAACCTGGAGATATGGGTATCCTTGATGAATATGGATACACCTCCGCCCTTTGTACTGCGATCCGGTAACTGAGGCTGGAAGGTATGATATGAATTGTAACCTGGCAGTGCTGGGGTGCTCTCTTGAGCCTTGAACCAAGTTTCCGTCACTGCACAAACATCGATTTTCTCCATGCTGAGGACAGCCTCGAGTGCGTGCATTTTGAGGTTGAGACTTCTGGCATTGAGTAGCATTACCCTTAGTTTTTGGTTACCTGTGCTGGTTACGGTGGTTGGTTTGTCCTTTGAGCCTTGCCTAAAAAAGGCACTATGGGGACGGCAAGAGCCTTGGCCAGTATTTGAAAACCTAGGGGTGACAGGTACAACCCATCTCTGGCAAAACAGCGGGGCTTGTCTATCATGTCATCCTAGGCAGACAGACACTAGATCCCTTTAGAATGACACCAGAAGCTTAGCCAATTGTTGAAATTGATCATTTTGTCTTTGTATTGTGGTATCATTCTAGGTGAAGGTAGTATGCTACTCAAGGTCAGGGTCATACCAGCTTGGGCTACATGATCAGAGAGCCCCTCAATGTCTCTTTTCATGTAGTCCAGGGAGGTATGTCTTAGATCATTCACACCAACATGTACAATGACAGCGTCATACTTGTACTTGTTCTGGAGTGACCTAAGTGCCTGTGTTATGTGACGGATCCGAGCACCTGAGAGACAGCTGACAGTAACCTTCTCCTTGTTCAGCCTGGTGAGTGGAACATCCTTGTGCCTTACTATAGAGTCTCCTATTACTAGCGTGTTAGGTATGGTGTTTTGCCTTAAGGGCTGTTGTGAGGCACACTGCTGAGGTGAATTATGTGTTTTCTGGCTTGTGTTTGGTGGTGCAGGTTGCTTGCTTGTCTGCTTTAGAGGGCACTGTTTCTTTTTCAGATTGGTACCTAGTGCTTCTGAATAGGTTTTTGTGTATTTATGCGTATGTTTTGCCAGTGCTTGTTTTGTAGATTCATGTGTGACAGGTGGTGTGATGAAAGTGTGTCCCTTATCCTCTTGACTGTCTGTTACAGTCATGGGTTGAGAGTGCTTAGCCTCCAGTCTGGCTGTGTATTTGCATCTCTCACAAGTGTTTGTGTCTAGAGGTAAGAGGAGAGGGTTGTCTGTATACATGAGGCAGTTGTGACACTGCCTCAGGATGCCCAATTCCACCAGATGAACTGGAGAGTACACCTGAAGCTGACCTCTGGACATGCTTTGAAGAGTAAATTGAACTTAAGTCCTGCGGACGATCGAGGGTCTTATGCTATATTATGATAGTGCTGTATAGGAGATTAGGACAAGTGATGATTTCTGTTTTGCAAGTGCTGCAATAAGAGCAGCTGATCTGAAGCACTTGAGTTGAGGCTTGCCTAGTTCTAAGAGAAAATTTACAGCGCAGACTTTGTGGGGCCGGTAATAGTATACCCCAGCTAACCAGCGCTGCCCGATGCTGCTCTGTGCGCAAGACCACGCAAAAAGACAGTTGCAGGGTTTTTCCTCTAGATAAGTGAGGAAAGTGAGTACAAGAGCTGTTTTGCTCTAAGCAAGTGAGAAAAGTAAGTACAAAAACTGTTTCCCTCTAGGTAATGAGGAAGATAGAGTGCTATAGTAATTAGTAGCTTATTTAGTGCTTACAAGTTCTGAACAAGTGCTGAGCATGAACAAGCAAATTTAAGTGCTAAAACTAAGAATCTGTATCTGCACTAGATGAGTTACAGGACAGAAACAAGTGCAAATACAGGCTTTCAAATCAGAAAGTTGAGAGAGATGGAAGAGATTGCCCAAACGGCCAACAACTACAAATTCTGGGCCAGAACCATTACTTATGTGGTAAACAGGTTACCCAATGCTTACCACTCCCACTGATAAGCTAGAAGGCTTCCCTCCAACACAAAAAGGCTTGGGGGACTTAGAAGCTTACATACAGTTCTGGATACAGCAAATCTGTATCTGGAACACTAGTTACAGGAAAGGTAGGAACCAGGCTTACAGTTTTTTTTTTTCTTTTACAGAAAAGTAGCAAAAACAGTAGTAAAAAACAATTCACATGCAGTGCAAGCTAGCACACTTGAGTATGCAGCAATATTAGACCAAACACAGTTTAAAAATGCAATTAAATTAAAAAGGACTAAAAGCAAGTGGAGAAAGAGTTTATTAGGTAGAATCTGGTAAAGAGATGGGACGGGGGAGTGTCCCAGATCAAATCTACAGTGGGGCGGGCAACTGCAAAAGCCACCAAATTTAAATTACAAACCAAAAATACGGGGGGTGGGTGGGACAAAACAATTTCAACAGAGATCTAAGCAAAAACTAACAATACAAACTTTAAAACCAAAAAAATATTCTCAGCTCTCTATATTTGCCGATCTGTCTTTCAGAACAGTGAGACAACAGTTTCAACACAGATCTAAGCAACAATTAAACTCTATAACCAAAAGAAATATATACTCATCTCTGTATAATTGCAGATAATATGTAAGGCAGTCTCTCAGAACACTTCATCATTTTGCCTTTTCGTCTTTTTAAGTACGACCAATATGCATTCAAAAGAATGCGTCTTCGGTCATCTAATAGGAACCCGTAGTATTGTCACTCAACAAACTGATGCTCCCATCCCAATTGAGTGACAGTAACATTAATTATTTATCCAATTACATTTATCAATATAAACGCCTTATAAACAGATTTTTTTAATAATGCATCTTGTTTTGGAAAAGGTAGACATGTCATGTGATTTTAAGATATTAGTTAGTATTATCACTTTGGATACATCACAGATCATTGACACTTTTTTTGTCTTGAGCACTATAAATAAACCATGTAATATAGAGTTAAGGACAAATCTTTATTAAAATATTGGACAGCTGCCTGTCTAATTTGATGGAGACAGTTATTGTTTATGTAAACATGTTGTCTAACTAAAGTGGCATTTTGAGTTAAGTACTAAAGGAGCTGTACTGGACTTCATATTACTCTGTTTTATCCTGATATGCAGTTTGATAATGCAGTACGCATATTACAATGTTGCAGATGGCTGCATATTGGGTCAAACACAGCCCAACAGATAAGTCATTAATTAGTGGTTACTCACTGAATTAATATGCAGATCACTGTGATGCTACTTCTACACCAAGGATTAGGTTGTACGTCCTTCAGGTGCATTTCTTACTTCTCTGGGTTGAATGACCTCAGAATTGGCATACATAAATCATGGCAGTATGGGAAAGCTACAGACCCCTTATGGAATCCAAGGAGACATGACCCTACAAAAAGCAGTTTCAACAGGCTCGCAGAAACTTTTGACCACAGTTTTTCTTTGCTGAAGAGCCTTCAGCAAGCTGCCCATTACATTAACAAAAATCTGAATCTCTAAATCTGGGGTTATTATGTTTGTTAGTTGGCAATTAACAACCTATAGGATTCTTTCTTCCTTTTGTGCCAACAAGACAGATATAAATTTTATCTCTCAAAGTGCAAACTTGTATACATTGGCCTTCTTATGAATATGTCTAACTTCTCACCAGATGATACATGATTATTGGACGTATACTAGTGAAACATTTAGGGATAATGGTGGAGAATAACTGGAAATCTCATAATAATGTCTCAAAATTTAGCACTTGCAGATTCTGAACCTCATTTATAGATGTTTCAGCAGTCAGGAAGATAGTATATTAGCTTTTCTGTCCTAGTTCTAGATAAAACCAATATTAGAATAAAACACATTCTCTTATTTCACAATTACAAATTTAAGCAATACTGGTCTAATATAAAAGAGAAATGAATAACTGTTAACAACATGGACAGGTTTCTTTCCCTCAAGCTAACGTCAGCTTCTTAGCGCAGATATTACTTGGATGTAATAAGAAGTTATGTACTCACCATAATGTTCCATCTGAGTAGGTAAACTTAATTTGTCAGCAACCTATGGGTTATCGGATCCACATCGGATCCAAGCCGTCAGTTTCCAACAGCTAAGATCCGAGCTCCAAGCTCCTTCCCCTTACCCATAACTCCCTGCCATCCTTTCCTGACCTCAGATCGAGTTTGCCTAAAAGCAAGGCTTGCAATCACCACCTGTCTAGGGTAAATTGGGTACAATCTACCGTGAAGCAGGAATATCAAGAACATCCGAAGAGGACAGGGGGACAGAGGGAGGGATGGTTGCTGCAAATGAAGTTTACCTACTCAGATGGAACGTTATGGTGAGTACATAACTTCTTAATCTGAAATAGTTAACTTCATTTGTGCATCAACCTATGGGACAGAGTCCCCAGCTACCTGAATCTTGGGAGGCCCTTAAGGAAGGATGTTCCGGAGCACTGCGGAGCCAAAGGATGCTCTCCCTCTGGAAACCAGATCTAACTTATAGTGGTTTATAAATGTGTGAGAAGAGGCCCACATGGCAGCCGAGCAAATGTCATCCAACGAAACTATAGCTCGAAAGCAGCAGACGTAGAAACAGACCGAGTTGAATGGGCATGGACTCCCTGAGGAGCAGGCCTGCCAGAACTCTCATAAGCCAAGAGAATACACTGAGAAATCCACCTGGATAGTGTGACTTTAGAAACAGCTTTCCTCAAACTGGATTTAGCAAAGGACACAAACAGCTGATCTGAATGTCTATAACTGGCTGTCCTGTGCAAATAAAATCTCAACTGTCTGTGTACATCCAAAGAGTGTAACTTGTATTCGCCTTTATTTTGGTAATTGGGAAAGAAGACTGGCAAATTAATAGACTGGTTAATGTTAGCCTCGGAAGCAATTTTGGGAAGAAAAGAGGGATTGGTCCTGAGGGATACCCTATCCTTCTGGAAAGTTAAGTACGGAGGCTTGGCACAAAGGGCTTGAAGCTCCGAAACCCTTTTCGCCGAAGTAATAGTGACTAGAAAAGCCATTTTCCAGGATAGGAATTTGAGATCTACTGAGGCAGCAGTCTCAAAGGGAGAAGCTGTTAAGGCCAGGAGTACCAGCGATAAGTCCCAAGAAGGGATCACATCCTTCACCGGAGGCCTTAGTAGGAAGGTGCCTTTTAAGAATGCCTTACACAATCTGGATGAGGTCAAAGGGCCAAGATCACATCCAACATGATAATGAGTGATTGCTGCCAACTGTACTTTGACTGTGGAAGAGCTAGCACCTTTATCAAACAGTCCCGATAGAAATTCCAGCACAGCTGGTAACGGAGCTGTGAAAGGATCCAGATTCTGATGTTCTGCCCAAATAGAATGAAGTATGGTTTTGGAAGTATTAATGGAAGTATGAACAAGTAATATTTGATGCCTAGAGGAGCAGTAGGAGGTAACTGCAGATGCACCTGGACGCGTCACTCGGATGTAATGAGTTAAATGCTAATGATATTATAATAACCAATGCTAGTAAGGCTCTAAACACCATTTTCAGGAAGATTTTAAAGCTATATTGAAATGGCTTCACATCAACAAATTATCTGTTAATACACACGGGAAAAATACAATACTGCTGTTATATTATTTGGTACATCACAAAAACATACGTGATAGTGACATCATCACCATCACAGATTCATGGGAAATCAATTACCCTGGATTAGATTTTCTTGACCTGAACTTTGATCAGACCATTTCATTAAAGTCTCATGCTGAGGTTTGAGTTAGCAAAGTTCTTTCTCAAGAGGAGGCGTCTTACAAAATTTCCAACCCACTCAGAAGCCAGGTGAGCTATAGCTGTAAGTGTCCATCTCACTAGAACTGACTCTGTCTATTATTGCACTTTGCTCCTCTCTGAATACTGCTGTACTTCAATCTGCTGAGAATAAAATTATCAGATTCAAATGTCAACAGAAGTTGCTACAGTATTGACTTGTATAATTTTTGTGAGTTTGTGGGAGAGATTGTGCAAAACAGATAATAATACATGGGACACCTAGGACACAGTACTTGACATTAAATGAAGGGCTTCTTGCAACTCACTGAGAGTCGTTAGTAATGTGGATTGTGTATTTGCCAGTGGGGGTGGGTGGGTAGGTGGGAGATCATACTGCTAACAACAAAGACCATCTCTGCATTACTATAACTATAAATATCTGTCTTCCTTGTCTCTGCTAGGACTATACTTCTCCTCAGCAACCTCACTTATAAAATTATTAATGAAAGGTGTCGTCCTCTCCACATTAAACAATCAGAGAACAAACTTATCTCCTCAGGTTCTATAATTGCTTGCTGTTGTTTAGGCATTCTTTCAGTCTATCATTTTGTGAATCAGCATTCTCCAAGATTTCTCTGGCCACATGGAATAACATTTCTGAAATTATGAGGAATTCTGAGAAACATGAAGACTTCAAGAACTCTCAGAAAAGGATTTTTCTAAAGAAAATAAATGTAATTTCTTTAGAGATGCTGGCTAATTTCTGCCAAATTAGATTTTTGTGCTTGTTGCAGTAAACCATATGCCTTATACATTCTTCATTATGCTGTTCTAAGTTATTGTGTGGAGACCTACCTTGTTTTATTTTTGTAATGTTGTTTGTCTGCTAGATGTCTCTACAAATTAGTACAAGAAGCACAGGAACATCTATTCCCATCTTCCTACAATACCCCCCCCCCACACACACACACACACAAACTAGGGCTTTGTGTTTATTACCCATTTACTAAATGCACCTTAGATACGTTGCTGCCTCTACAGCTGTGACTTGCTTGTTTCTGATTGGCATTCGATTTGTTTGTCATCATTACTGTATAACACATACACAATGTTGCGCAAGTACTCAAGCTTTGCTACATTATTCTCTTACTGGCAGTTATTGGATTGTGTTATTTGAATATTTTGTTTTGCTTTCATGGTTGGTTATTTTAATTATCTTACGTTTATTGTTGTTGCCTACATGCCTACTTACATGGTTGCATGGCTGAAAATGGTCCTTAGCAAATATTGAATAAATAAATTGATAAATGTCTTTGTTTTGGGATAAGCTTCTTTTGCTATCCAGTCTGGTACAACATTTAAAATTTTCAAGGCCCACTGAGGAAAATATGCAGGCCTTCCTGAAATTCGTTCATGCTGCCTGCTTTCTCAACTCCTTGATGGTTTATTGCCATAAGTGCAGTATAAGAAACGGTGAGCCTATGGCTTCACAGAACACAGTGGACAATGCTGCAAACACCTTGAAATGAGTGAAGACAAAAGCAGCAGGTGGGCTACAAAGAAAATATATGAGATTGTAGATGATCCATTTAAAGATTGTGAGGGTCAGGTTTATATTCATGTATATCTTAATTGTCACATTTTAACTTGTAGTGCTTTTGGAATAATGCAATAATGCTATATATTATATAATATGCAAGCAAAATCACTTCCAAGTAGTCCACAGCAGATGAGTAAAAACACTGAATTTAATAACAGAATAAAATACAGATAAGCGCTTTCGCAGTGAGCGTCATCAGATCTAAAATGCATTTCAAAATTCATTATTATAAAGCACAAGGACAATTCCAAATTGCCAATCACTTCAAAGTGCATCTGGTGGCATTAACTACCATGGTAACTATGCAAATCAATCTTAAAGCAACTAACAATATATAAAAAAAACAATATAGAAGTACATATATACATTGTAACCTAAATCAATAGTTAAATCACAATACATATTATATTTTCTTTCTCAGGGGTCTAGCTCTTAAAGCAGGTTGTACAGATATACTGTCATTCAACCCAGGATAGCAATGTGCTCTTAATAAAAAAACCCACCTAAGCTCAGCTTGATATGTTCTATTTATAAGATCTCCCTTATTAATATTCTCATGAATTAATTCCAATACCAAAAATCGAAAAGTATGTTCCATATCAGTGTTAATCATATGTTTTGCTATTGCACAATAGCTCATGCCCCTACATGCACAGTAAAGATGGTCATGCATGTGCTCCTGTAGGCGTCTGTTTGTCTTGCCTGCATAAAATGAGCAACATCCATTACACAATGCTAAATATACCAAGTCCCTTAAATTGCAGTCAGCTAGTGGTAGATGTGAAAATTTCTTACTATCAATGGGATGTAGAAAAAAATCCAGATTCTTGTGGTCACTGTAGTCTTTGTGAGAGGGTAATTAATGTAAATAGGATTAATGGCATACCTTTTGCTCCTAGATTTTACTTTAACTGTAGATCAATAGGAGTAGTGTATATTCTAGGTTGTTCATGTGTAGGCATTTGGTGCATAGGGCAAACAAAAAGGATGGTTAGAATTTGTATTTTAGAGCATTTAAAAGATATTAGAAACCATAATGAAATTAGCCCTGTGGCCCAACATTTTCTTGATAACATGGTGGTTGCCCAAATAGTTTAAGATTTTGTGTACTGGGGAAACCATTTTTTATTGGAGGAGGGGGGAATTATTCCTATAAATTACTTGAATTGGAGACTAAAATGATTCTAAAATTTAAAACTCTGAAGCCCCATGGACTTAATTTGGAATTAGGTATTTAATTTATGTTATAATAATTATTATTATTATATTATTATGTATGTTATTTAACACTTCTCATGTGGTTTATTGTGATACATTGTTTCTCTTTCTAATTTATTGTAAATGTCACTTTAAATTTGTGATTATATCAGCGATTGATTGATTAATTGATGTTAGGTGCTTGTGATAATTGTTATTAACTTGTGTATATATATATATATATACATGAAAAAATACACATTTTTTGTGATCCTTTGAAGGCGAAAGGCCGAGGTACCAGATCGTTTTATAAAAGGCAACTGGTAAAGTGCGTGGAATATGTGTTTGGATTTACTTTCCTTGTGCTGGTGTTTTTGGAAAAATCCAGATTCATCTATGCACGTACAGAAAGAACAATTATTACATTTCCTCATCCCATAGTTAGGTGTAGTTTTACTTAATTGATTAGTTGTTTTAGGATAACATAACTTTTGTTTCAGTGACTTTTTATTTTTATATCCAAAAAATGGTCTATCACCAACAGGTCTATGTATATCCTGGTCTGTACATAATAATGGCCAGTGTTTGTAAATACTATATCTAATCTTTCTATCATCACTTGTATAAGTTAACCCAAAGAAGATAGTGCTCCTATTATCATCTCTCTTATTACCTACTCCCATTTGATTACCCATTGCAGAAGAAGAAAATATGGTTTCCCAATGGTTGTCCTACAATGTTTAACTCTGTCATGGATCTTATCAATCTTTTTCACATTGTAACCCCTGGAAATTAAATCAGTTTTCATTTTCAGAAGTCCCTTCTCAAAATCTTCATTCCTACTATGTAAGCAGCTAGTACGCAGACCTTGACCTTTTAACGTATTTCTAAATATATGTCACAGATGCATACTCATACAATATACATAGGTAGGCCTATAACAGTCTTTCCTATATAAATAGGTGTAAAAAGTATCATCTTCATTCATATGCAATCTGATGTCCAAACAAATCAATGGATGTGTTGGAGAATACATAAGAAAACTTAAGAAATGTGGTGCTTGAATTTAGCTCAGAGACATATTGTTGTAATTCAATGGTGCTACCCCTCCAATACAGGAAGAGGTCATCGACAAAACGACGCTAAAATAACACATCTCATGTGTGACTTCAATTTGTACATGGCCTCCTCTTCCCAAGCCACCATGACCAAACTTTAGTAGCTATGGGAATACGAAGTGCCCATAGCTACACCAGAAGTCTGTAAATAATAGTGGTCATCAAATGTAAAAACATCAAATTCAAGCACCATCTCCAATAACAGACAAAAAAATCAAGCATCATATATGCCTCTCTTAAGAAGTACTTGCTTAACCATCTGTTTTCCTTCAGTGTTCGGTATACAAGTAAAAAGTGAGGTTACATCTAAGGTGACCAAATAACCTGATGTACCATCCCTTTCCTCACTAACAATGTTGTAAATTCTTGTAAGAAGTCTTTACTATCTATTAAAACAGAATTACAGGTTGCAAGTACAGGTTTCAGTTGTTTGTCAAGGTATACTGAGAGCTGCTCAGTTGCCCATCCCGTTCTGCCCCTATAGATCAGAAAGAGGGATTCAAAGGATCTTTAGGAACTTTGGGCAGTCCATTTAAAGTTGGTATGTTGGGATGTTCAACAATAAAATGACTGAGTAGATCCTTGTCAAGTATATTGTTCACAAAACAACCCCTCAATGTTGTAATAATTTCATTCTGAATTCTCATTATTTCAGCATAGTCAATTAACTTATATACTTTTACATCAGATAACATCACTGACATGCTATTAAAATAATGAGATCGATCCATTACCACAATTAAACTGCCCTTATCAGCTGGGCAGATAACGATATTGTCTCTGCGTTCTAACTCAAAAAGCACTTGTTGTTCTATCCTAGATATATTCACAAACCCTTTTCATCTCTTTGAATTATTTAATAAAGAATAAATATCATTTTCACATAATTTGACAAACATGTCTAAAACAGGGTACTGCAATAGTGTAAAGCTACTCGGTTTCCTAAACATAAAACCATTATTGCTAAACTCTGAATTACCATGTAATAATTTTAAAGATGCATTCCTAGTAAATATTCTCAATTCAGTCAATGTATTTGCTATATTTGCAGCTTGTGCAGGAATAAAAGATAAACCCTTATTAAGTACTTTTTCTTCTAAAGGAGAGAGAGATACTGCTGAAATGTTCCAAATTAAACTTAACTCACCGGTTTCCACATGCTGGTTAGGGTATGCGTAATTTCCTCTTGTGTCTGTACCTTCCGTTTGCTCCTTTGCCGATAATCTGTTCCTTCGATGGAACGTTTATGTAGGCAAGACGAACAGATGCCTGCGGGAGTGCATCCGTGACAATCTTTACTGTGCATGTAGGGGCATGAGCTATAGTGCAATAGCAAAACATATGATTATCACTGATATAGAACATACTTTTAGATTTTTGGTATTGGAATTAATTCATGAGAATATTAATAAGGCAGATCTTATAAATAGAATGCATCAAGCTGAGTTAGGTGAATTATTTTATTAAGAGCACATTGCTATCCTGGCTTGAATGACAATATATCTATACAACCTGCTTTACGAGCTAGACCCCTGAGAAAGAAATAAAATATAATATGTATTGCATTTTTAACAATTGATTTAGGTTACAATATAAATAAATAAATATATATATATATATATATATATATATATATATATATATATATATATATATGTACTTTTATATTTTTTTATATATTGTTTGTTGCTTTAAGATTGATTTGCATAGTTACCATGGTAGTTAATACCTAATGACTTTTAAGTGATTGGCTATTTGGAATTGTCCTTGTGCTTTATAATAATGAATTCTGAAATGCATTTTAGATCTGATGAAGCTCACTACGAAAGTGCTTATCTGTATTTTATTCTGTTATTAAATTCAGTGTTTTTACTCATCTACTGTGGACTACTTGGAAGTGATTTTGCTTGCATATCTTTATTGATTGCGTTCCAGTGGTTTACTTTCTCTAGGCACTGTTCTCTAACTTTCTTTATATATTATATAAGCTCATTTTGTGGATGCAAGTTTATGTGCTTTGCAATTCTAAGCAACTGAGTATACTTTCAGTAATGATAAGAGAGATTGCAATAACAGCAATTATATGATATATTCATTTCTTGGCTTGAATGAGCAAATTCAAAGTCCTTTTTAAATTGCAAACAAGAACATTGTGTCACATTAAATTAAGCAGCAATAAATGGAAATAGAAAGAGGAAATCACATTTAAAGCTCAACCAAAGTGAATGAAAGAAATTTTAGAAAACTGACTTTGATCAGATGTAATGATTCCTTCATCTATTTCAAGTTATTTTAATGTTTTCTTGCACTGATAGCTTATTTAAAAAAGTTCCTTGCACATGACAGGTTCTGGTCCATTAGAATCCATAACTTTCTGTTAAGTGTGTTAAATAGAAAGACGCAATGGGCAACCATAAGTGTATGATAAATGTTTAACTGATTGGTTTTGTATAGAAATAAGGATATTTGTAGTTCTGCTGTGATAATGCAGTTTTGTCTTTAAAAAAAGTTAGTCCAATGTAACTCTACTGTAAACTGAAAGTGAAGGTCTTTGATAATGCAACAAAAATGTATTTATAATAGGCAAACTCTAGTAAGAATTAACATAGATATCAGTTAAGACAGGGACACCAACAGTATACCACTGAAACATTGAATGATGGGTATTGGATGCTTGGACATTTGCAAAGTTATGCAGTGTCCAGAAACTATATGATGCCAATTTTGAGCACCCCCCCCCAAGTTCACATGAGTTTCACCAAATACACCAGTTTCTTCCCACTTCCCGAATATGTGGGTGAATTAGCAATCCTCCAATTTGCTAGAAGGTGTGTATGCCATGTGATAGTGTATATACTATAATAGAATAGTATCCCTTTCAGGATTAGTTTTTTGGCCTTGCATCCATTAGATGGCAAGATATGCTCTATTTCCCCACAGTCCTTAAATGAATTAAGAAGGTAATTAGAGAATGAATGACTTATTTTATTTATTTTTATTTATCTTCATCACTGCAAGATATCATTGGTTTATATCTTCTCCAAAGCCTAGATTATTGACAGGTTCATAGAGTTATAGGTGTATACTAGGCTGATGACCACTAGAGTCCTAGCCATGCAACCCAAATGTGACTCATGCATTTGATTTATATAGGGGGTGATTTACTAAATACCTCTATCCATCAGAGACATAGGCTCCAGACAAGGGATGAATTTCAGATTACCCATCCATTGACCTAAGTTGCACTCATATAGGGTTAAGAAGGAACTCTGTTTTACATGGACGAGGAGCCTTTTCCAGAGAATGGGAATGCTCTTAGAAACACATCTGTCTGTCCAACATGTCCTATTTATGTCACAAGCAAAATGTAGGTCTTTTGATATAGTAGTTCTAATGTTGTTTGTTTTGCGGATGTGCAAAGGATTCATCAAAACAGGGTCCAGGGATGCCTTGTATACCAGGCAAAGATCACCTCTCAGTAGCCTGCATAATACAAAGTAAAGAGACAGGGTTTTAAGGTGACCATTGTGGGACATTGTGTTAACTCTCTGTATTCCTTTTGTAAGAAACCTTTGTGGAGGTTCCAGTTGCTACATTAGTCTGATCAGATGCATACCAAAGGGGGCAATATACTCTATGATGGGTCTGATGAGTGCCAAGCACAGTGGTACAATGACCTCTCTGGACCCAGATGCCTCATCCTTACTTATAAGCTGAGCAACATAGAATGATTTTCTTACTACCTTGAACACATGTTGGTTGAAGGCTAGGTTACTATCTACATGAAACCCCAGAATGAACCCTGACTAGTGAATCAAGGTTTGGGGATATTTTATTGATGATGTAGTTGCTTGGGGTGGTCTACTTCCAAAAAGACACTATCATACATTTCTTGGCACCAAGTGTTTGTCTGTGTTAGACCTTCCTGAAGACTTTTCTTTTTTCTTTTTTTTTTGGGGGGGGGGTTCTATGACTGCTCCCAGTTTGCAATCATCTGCAAACTTGGTTAGCCAGAGGCCTTTGAAATTGGTTTTGACCTCTGAGAAGTAGATGGCAAAGAGGAGTAGGCCCAGCCTAGAGCAATGAGGGACTCTACTGATGACTGGCCTCTTTGTGAAAGTGGTCTCACTGATTCTTAACCTCTTTGTTCCTATTTGTGAACCAGCCAGCTATCCTGCATATTACAGAGGTTTATGCCTAGTTTCATAGGTATGTTGACGATGCCTGCATGCTATATTGTATTAAATGCTTAGCCAGATCTATGGAGGCAGTATGCACCACTTTCCCCTCATCCATTGCCTTAGTAACCTTTTAAGTATGACTTTCCTTTGACAAAGATAAGCTGGGATGAATCAATATTTTTTTTCCCTTTTGTTGCATATCCTGTTAAATTTGGGATGCCACCAGGGTGGTTTGTTTCTGGGGCTAGTTCTGGGCTTACTTCTGGTAGGTACAGCAGTCTCTATGCAGCCATTGACATGGTTGTACAGAGTTTCTGAGAGCATTTCAGTGCATATTGCTGTGTTCTTGGGGTTTGGAGGGGCACTGAATTTTGACAAACCATCACTCAATAAAAGGTAGTTTGCCTTGGAATATTTCCTAACTGTTATTGGTTTTACTAGGGTTAAGGAGTTGATTTTGATTTCAAAGGACACAGCTTTATGGTCAGACCTTACTGGGAGGATGAGACATGAGTTAATGCAACTTTCTTCCATATTTGTGAGTATAAGGCTAAGTATGTTGGAGCCTCTAGTGGGAATATTCACTCTTTGGTCAGGAGGTTTGTATTTACGAAGTCCAGGAACCTCTGTGCCTGTAAATTTGAAGTCATGTAGGATTACCAGTCTATAGAGGGATAATTAAAGTCTCCCATGAGTAGGGTGTTAGGTTGGATGGTGAGTGTCGGCAGTATATCCAGGTATGTAATGTAAGCTTCTTGGAACATGGAGGGTGGCCTATAGCTGGCTAGGATATGGTACAGGATTTTGTTTATGGTGATCTGCATATGGAGAAACTCCAGTGCATTATCCTGTCTGACCAACCTAGAGGTATGCATGTTACTGATGTATATTTAGATGCCTCCACCTTTAACCCTTGTCTGTGCAGATACTGGTCTGAAAGTGTGGAAGGCACTAAAACCTTGCACTGCTGTGGTAGTCTCTGGCACTTTAAACCATGTCTTAGTAACTGCAGAGATATCTATATTCTCTAGTGATGGGAGGCCTTGAAGGGGGTGTAGTTTTTTATTTTGGCTCCTGGAATTGAGAAGTAACACCTTGATGTTCAGTTGAGTTGATTTTGATATGTTGGTAGGTTTGTCAATTTAGCATTGCCTGAAAAAGGCACTATGGGGGTGGATACAGATTTATTAGTATTCAAAAGCCTAGAGGGGAGAGGTGTAGACCACCTTTGGCCAATCATTGTTGTGTGTTAGCCACTTTCCCCTAGCTGACAAATATTGCATCCCCTTAGAATGACACCAGAAACATAGCCAATTGTTAAAATCAATCATCTTTGCTCATATTGTGGTATCATCCTCGGTGATGGCAATATATTGCTCAATACTAGACTCATACCAGCTTCAGTCACATAGTGTGAGCTCCATAATGTGTCTCTTCATATAGTCCGGAGAGGTACATCTCAGGTCATGTACACCTACATGGACTATGATGGAATCATACTGGTACCTGTGGTATAATGACTTAAGTGCATGCGTGATTTGATGGATCCTGGCTCCAAACAATTAACTAACCTTTATCTTTTCCTTGTTTATCCTGGTTAGAGGGGTATCAGTATGTTTTTCAATAGAGTTCCCTATGATGAGAGTCCTGGGAAGTATGTTTGCTTGCCTTAGATACTTAGTGTTTGGAGCTCCGTTGAGTATGAATGTATGTATGATGTTAGGTATTATTTTTTTCTGAGTTCCTTTGGGTTTGCTGAGGCATAACTTTGCCAATGGGTTGTCTAGGTGATTTTTCTCATTCAGAAAAACAGTTTTTAAGTCCATCAGCATATGTTAGTCTATGTGTGTGTTGTGTGCTATGTGAGGTGGCTCTTTTGTGTGTGCTTTTGACAACCTGATGTGCCCTTATATGCAAGAATTTAGCCTCCAGTGACATTGTCACCTCTTGCATATTGTTTTCTTTCATTAAGGATTAAGTGGTTATTTGTAAACATGAGACAATTGCTACATTGTCTCAAGGTGCAATATCCACCAAGTCGGCTAATGAGAAGTTAGGAAATTACATATCCATGATGTCCAGTCCATTGATTGATGTTCTACACGGGGATGGAATATTGGGGTTAAAAGGCTATTAAGGGGCTGCTACTGAAATGTTGGCACTTCAAATATCAAATGCCAACAAGCTGAAAAAAAAGATGGAAAACACAGGAGAAAAGTGAATTTCAAAAATCACTCATCCTTTAAACTCCTTTTTGTAGGGAGGGTAAGTACCCCATGTGGATGCAAGTCCCTCTCACCCCTTGTACTTATACACACCAACTCTGAGATGACAATAGCTTGGAGAAAAGGGAATATCCTGAGAGTTAGTATATGTAAGTCCATTCTTTTGGCCAGTCAGACTTTATGTTCCAGGACTCACTCTGCGGGTCCTGACATTTCAAATGATTACCCTGTTAAGTGTGCTAGGTTGGTGCAGACTATCAAGAGTGCTTTATTGGTACATATTTTGCTAAACAGCACTTAATTCTACAAACTTTAATGTTTACACAATACTGAATTTTACTAAATCTATAGGTATTGCCACTCGACTCCCAACTAGCTGCTCTAAACTTGTCAGCAAGGTATTTCCTCTGTATTTATTGTTTTACATGGGACAGTTTTATGGTCCTTTCTATAGGGAAAATTAGCTTTCTAGGATGGCTCCATGTAAAACAATGGGTGGGACAAGTACTTAAATAGCTTATACAACAGACAATACCAATGAAAGAGGGGAGGAAGGGACTTTGAAAATCAGTTTACCATAAAGGGCAGAAGGCAGTGACATAGCTTTATAAAACAATGACAAGAAAAAGGTGGAAGGGTTAATAAAAATTCAAGGAAGAAGCAGGCAAGCTAGAGAGGGATCCAATCAAATAAAGCCCATAGTCGAGCCCTTTCAGAAACTTTAAATTAGTGTCTCAGTTGTGGGGGAAATCAGGCACAAAGAATAGGTGAAGAGAAAGCCACTGAAATGCAGCTTCTCTGAGATACAACTCAATGACTATAGGCAGGTTAGAATTTCAGAAACTTAAACTTAATGTCTCAGCAGGGATAGGGCAGACACAACGATCAGGGGAACCGAAAGACACTGAAATGCAACTTTAAGCAGGAAAATGACAAGTAGAATATAAAATTGCAGGGTAAAACTGGAATATCAACGCATGTAAAAGCAACAAAGCACAAATCATAGTGCAGAAAAAGCAATACTCTCCCTACTGTAATTCTACTACAGTTTAAGGCACCAGACTATGCAGAAATTTCCAACTAAAACTGTTTATGGAAAAAATGCAGAATAAATTACTTAAATAAGGTTGAAATCTGGCAGTAGTTCAAAGTTCTGCCACAACTGTGAATGAAAATACAAGACTAAGGCTCAGCAGGACTTAAAATACAAACAGCTAGCTTTACAAGTAATCCTGCTAGTGGATAAGGAAGTGCGATATAATGTGGAGACACAAGCTTCCCAAAACTGCAAACTAAGGTTCCAGAGCAAACTAAAAATGTAAATGGTCAACATTTTGGCTAAAACATGGAAAAAAGCAAGCAGAAAAGTACAAAGAAGTAGCATTGCACAGATCACTATAACTGTAATTGAAATATTTAAGCAGAATTCAAATAAAAGCTTTTTTTCTCTTTTCTTTTTGCTCAAAAGCTTATTACTTGCAGTTCAGGGATTTCCACAACTCTCCAAGTCTTATGTAAAAGACCATGGATGGGAGTAGCACTGTGCTGGATGTAGCATGCTAGCTAGAGAGGGATCCAATCAAATAAAGCCAATACTGGAGCACTTTCAGAAATTTTAGTTTAATGTCTTGAGGGAGGGGGCAAACACAAAGAACATGGGAACAGAAAGGTACTGGAATACAACTTTAAGCAGATAAATAGTAAGCAGGTTATAAAACTGTAGGAGCAAAACTGGAATATCACCAACTATAAAAGCAATGAAGCACAAATCCTGGAGCAGAAAAAAATAATACTCTCACTATTGCAGATCTACAGTTTAAGGCACCAGACTATGCAGAATTTTACCAGCAACACTGTTTATGCAGAATGCAGGAATAAATTACTTAATAAGGCTCAAATATGGCAGTACTTCACAGTTCTGCCACAACTGTGAATAAAACAAGAAGACTAAGGCCCAGAAGGATTTAGAATACAAACAGCTAGCTTTTACAAGTAATTTTACTTGTGAAGATAGAAGTGTAGTACAATGTACAAACAATGCTACAATTTTGCTGTAATATACAGTCTTTCCACAACTGCAAATTAAGCTACAAGACTAAGGGTCCCAGAACAAAATAAAAATGCAAACATAACGTTTTTGGCTAAAATAAAAGAGAGCAAAAAAGTGCAAAGAAGTATCATTACACACATCACTGTGAGTGCAACTTAAGTATTTAAGAAAAATGGAAATGAAAACATTTTTCTCTTTCCTTTTTAATGAAAACCTTGTTACTCACAGTTCAGGGCTTTCCACACCTCTCTCAGACTTTCATTCCTTTTATTTGATTTCATTCCTATCAGCAACCTAAAGCAGTGCACTACTTATCTATGTTTTCTGACACTAGTCTCAATAGTCTCTGATCTATATTACATGATTTTGTTTATATTATTCAAATAAGAGTTACTGAGAAACTACCTGAAAGAGACAGTGCCAGCAATAAATATATATGGATAGTAAAAGAATAGACATTACTTGGAGTATGAAATAGTTTCTGCTATATTCAAGCAAAAATAAACAAGCAAATAAAATAAAATTCTGTATTACTAACAGCAGCCTGTGAACAACTGATATATATAAAAAAAAACAGGAACAGTTGCGGATTTTCACTTATATTTCAAACTGGCCCCAATTATTTCCAAAGTTATATGATTTGTGCAATGTACTGAAGAAATGTTAAACATAAATGTTTCATCATGTAGAGGTTCTGTACAACAGTTTTCATGCTGAGCATTGAGTGGAGGAAGGCTTAATAGCAGCATTTGTTGTTTCAGACAAATAATGTTTTCTTGAAAGAGCAATACATGTAATATACTGCACCTCAACATATAATGCATTATTGGTTATTGCATTTGTCAAATCTAGAGTGCTTATTGGAGATGGGGGTTTGAAATATTCAGTAATTGCATGGTGTGTGTTCTTCCTTTTCATATATTTTACTGCCATTTGTAGATATAATGATGATGTGCCTTTCTGCTTTCAGCTCACTTGCTCATGTTGCTGTCAAATGAAAGTCTTTTATTTCTGAACCCATAACCTCTTTACCTCTGAATTAAATACACATTGAATTCTATATTAATTCTCTGTTAATTCTGAATCTAGTTATTAACTGAACACCATTGCTGTATTTTGGCTAGTAATGTGGTGAGCAGGATAGTGATCTTGCATGGTGTTTGAGAATGCTGTTGTAAATGCAAATAGACTTTCTACTATAGATGACAGGATATTCTACTAATAGATATAGCTCAGAGAATATTCCACAATTGAAATAATAGCTGTCAGTTGTAATGTGGCACACTGCATTTGCAATGTTAACCTATATATTAAAAACAACAAATAAAAATTGCATGAAGTCTTATCAGTTACTCTGAGTTTGAAACTATCAGCCTGTTTTCCTTCTGTATAAAGATAACTGACCAGTGTGTGTAAATAATGCAATATAGATAAGTGAAAAGATCTAATATGCCTCATATAAGGGAATTTATTTACCTGAAATGATATGTGAAAAACTGTGATGACTGTATTTATTCATATCATGGTATGAGGGCCATTATATTGCTCCCTGCCAGTGCTGCAAATATCTCAAGGTATAACTGTAAACATGCTATGTATACGTACAATGCCTCAGACAGCTAGCATGCATGTTTTCACACTGAAATGTATAACTTTAATTGTTAGTAAAGTATCACCCAAGACAGCTGAGGAAATGGGCTAGTTTCAAGAGATATCTAGAACGGCAGGAAGAAAAAAAAATAAAGTGTGAGTTTGCACGTCTGTGCACCCATATACATGCATGTGGGTATGTGTGTGTATGTGGGGGGATATGCACATACATGCGTGTGTGTGGATGTGTGTGGATGTGCACACACATGCGTGTGTGTGTGTGTGTGTGTGTGTGTGTGTGTGTGTGTGTGTGTGTGTGTGTGGATGTGCACACACATGCGTATGTATGTGTGTGTGTGTGTGTGTGTGTGTGTGTGTGTGTGTGTGTGTGTGTGTGTGTGTGCACACACACGTGTGTGTGTGTGTGTGTGTGTGTGTGTGTGTGTGTGTGTGTGTGTGTGTGTGTGTGTGTGTGAATGTGCACACACACACGTGTGTGTGTGTGTGTGTGTGTGTGTGTGTGTGTGTGTGTGTATATACGCATGACATTTTTTCTAAACATTTTGCAGCTACTATACAACTACTGCTTCTGAGAAAGAAATTTCATAACCATTTTTATGTGATTTGCTTACTGAAAGGCAAGAAGGTGGAAATACAAAATGTGATTGTTTTCATTTTTACCTGTAATGTTTTTTATAAATATTTTATTATAGTTGCTGTTTTATAAGAAAGAACTTTTCTTGCAAAATCAGGCTAACATGAGACGTTGAATAGCAGGGCAGGAAGATGACATAATGCACATGCTTGTATATCTGTACACATCTGTCTGTTTCTGCTCTCTTTCTCTCTATGTATATACATATATATATGTAAAATGTACTTATGTGGGTGTGGGTTTCCTTACAGATGTGTTTAATGTTTTTTATGTCTATTATTTTCACAATCTGAAGGTTCATGACAAATACTGAAGAAACAATTTGCAAAACACAAAACTGTGATTAAAAACTAATGGAATAAATTGGCAAAATGATTATGATTCACAGGACATTAATCTCTACGCCATCCTACAAAGAGTTATTACCATAATCACTAGTAGAAACATCTGATAGCTACATAAAAGCCTACACAATTTTCTCCAACCAGTATTTCCAGGTTTCTGGGATGGTAAAGACACTAGATCCACCCAGCTCCATTTGTAGTAGGTTGGTTTACTGAACTTTTCTTTTTTTTTTTTTTTACATATCTTTCCATTTCTCTTTAAGTCTTGTTTTATGCTCAGTCTAAGGTCTATACTGAAAATGTAATATATTGTGGCTGTTATATTATTTATTTCTATGCCAAGTTATTGATTATTTCACACTGAAAATGACAAATAGCACCTGTGAAAGGCACGGTCAGCGAGTTCTATTAAAGAAATGATAGTATTGCTCATGGATTGTTAAAAGGTTCAGTTTAGGTACTTTATAGGTTTACATCAATCACCATTTAATGACCAAATGATGAAAAATATGAGTCATGGGGACACTAGCTCTTTTAGTTGAATTTTTATTTGTTATCGGTTGGTAAAATGGGACACACTTTTTCATTCTGTAAAGAGATTCACTTTTAGTTAATAACATAATTCTTAAAAACATAGTAAGTAAATTTGCACATTGTAGCACTGTATTTTAAAATCATATGAATGCCACACAAATGAAGTAGCTGCATTATGAACAAAAACTGCTTTTGCAATGCAGCATATTACTCTGTTTGCATCAGAAACTAATTTATGTTAAAACTATCACATTTCTAGTTATACCCTATGCACTTTAATAAGTTAATTCTTTATTACTAATGGTGAAAAAATGTGCATGATCCTTTCTGAGAGATTTACTGGATTTCTTATATTTGGATATAACAACCCTTTAACTTCAGTTGGCTAAAAGTATGGTTCAAAATGAATGTGGAAATCCTTACTTAACTTCAATTATTTCTTTTTAAAGCAAGAATAATGCAGATTTATTTATACAACCATTTATCAGTATAATCATAAAACTAGTATCTCTTCTTTAAAATGATACACTATCCTGTAATTAGGGTCCATGCTTACCAAACATTAACTTAAATAATCCACTCCCTCTCTCTCTCTTTTGGCTTTTCTCGGTTAGGGGTCGCCACAGCAGATCACCTTGTCCACTCATGATTGGCAGTGGAGTTTTACGGTGTCGAGTTGCCAGCCTGGTGCCCAACTTTCCACGGAAGGCACACACACGCATGCACTCACGCCTAGGGACAATTTTAGCGTGTCCAATCCACTTGCAGCATGTCTTTGGGGGTGTGGGAGGAAACCGAAGAACCTGGAGGAAACCCACACGACCGCAAGGTGGACATGCAGACTCCGCACAGAGACACCCCAGCCGAAGATTGAACCAGAGAGCCTCTTGCTGTGAGGCAACAATGCTAACCGCTGCACCACCGCAGCCGTCCTAATATGCAAAATACTGAATTGCCACTCTAGACTGTTGTATGCATTTTAGGTAATAAGATACATGCATTTACAAATTATTTGACATGTTTTTTCTAATGTTTATATGTTGGAAGATTTAGCTAAAAACCCAAATACTCATAACATATGCTTTGTTTTTGATCCAGTTTTGGTGAAAAACACAGATTGAACAAGTGACATCTCTTATGCAGCCAAAAAAGGTCTCTTTAGCTGTATCTAGACTTGCTAAGCAATAACAGAAAAGAGAATCAGTTGTTTTATTTATTCGTGCAGTATCCACTTGGGTACATCTCCTTCATTATACTCAGATGACTTTTAACTAAAGTGCAATGTAACTTAAATCAGTGGCAGTATGTTGTAAATAAAACGTTGTCTGACAACAAAAAGGGTACAGTTCAAATCACATCTGTTAATCCCATCCCCTATATGTTGCAGATTCTTTACAAACACTCATGTGATTATCTATTTCTTCTGTATTTGATTTATAAGTACTTGTATGACAGAGAAAAGAATAATTAACTTGAATATGAAATAGAACCCAATGCATAAAATGCTGCAGTCTATTTCCTCTTGTAAAGCATCTTTGTCAGAGTGGTAGGCGTGCAGTTGTAGCAGAGCTGTTAATAGTGCCAGAAGTGGACTTAGAATAAACACCCATTATTTCTCAATCAGCATAACAAAGATACTCAATTATTTTCACACCATGTCTTGGGCACAACTCATAACCAAATAAATCAATTACCAATTACTTGAAAGACCTGCAGAACTGGCAGGGGGAGTTTATTCTTTATCACTGCAGGGTGGAGATGGGCTGGGTCCATCCCATATCAAAAATGTCTGCAGTATTCTGCGTAATTCTGAATGCATCCATAAGTGACAAAAATGTTTTCTGCTGCTACATTTCAAATACACAGTTCATTTGTTCTCATAGTTATTCATAACTCAAATGTCCAATTTAAATCTTAGGTCTTATAAAGAGCAGGATATTGGGGAAATAAACAGTACCATTATGCTAATGCAGTTTTCAAGTATACACTGAATTCTAATTATGTGCAGCTGTGTCTGTATGCACCTTTATATTACATTGTGAATGGGTGTAGCATATTGCCATATTTAAGCTTTAATTTATATTTCTTCCAGAAGGAAATAAAGCTTCAGTCTACCTTTAAACAGCTGCACTTAAAAGAGATTTCAGAAAATTTTCTGTTCTATTTATATGTTATTTATATTATCATTTTACCTTTTTTGTAATCAGTATTAATGCACACAACAAAATGTATCTGTCTCAACAGAGAAAATGTAAGCGCACAAATACAAACACACACACATGCACGCAGATGCATTCAGACACATAATATGATGAGTAAGTAGGCCAGGGAGGATTTGGACTTGATTTTTAGATATACAGCTGTGAGTTTGTACAAGTTATCTCATAAGTGGTGGAAGGCTCTCTCTCTCTCTCTCTATATATATATATGTATATGTATGTACATACATACACACACACACACACACATATATATATATTTATATATGGATCCTTATCAATTGATCGAGTTTTAGAGACTCAAAATTCACATGGTCAGGACAGCCCCCTGCAAACACATAAAAAAGGTAAATTTTTGAGTTTTATTTTTGATGTTCAAGTTTTTGGAAACTCGTTCCGAACATATGAATTTCGAGTTTCTGAACACTCGATCATTTGCTAGGGATATATATATATATATATATATATATATATATATATATATATATATATATATATATATATATATATATATGGATATATATATATATATATATATATATATATATATATATATATATATATATATGGTGTGTGTGTTTAGTGTGTGCTTATATAGATGATGTTGATAGCTATATATATATCTATATATTGTAGCATGTTGCAGTATATAAAATGGGTTGGTATTCATAGTCCCAGAATTCATATATGCACAAGGCCCAAAGACAAAGTGTAGTACCACACCTTTATGCAAACACGGTCAGTGACAGTTAAAAGAGAGAATGTGAAGGGATGCATAAATATGTCCACAAACTTTTTGGACTGTCTGTGTGTTCTAAAGTGGATTAAAGCTACTGTGTTTTTTGCAAATCTAACCTTTTAAATTTAAATTGATGATTACTTTCAGTTATTTACTCAATTGGGAGTTAAGTGCAGGTTAGCACAACACTGTGTGTCTTGCCAGCACTCAATTAAGGAAAGTGGTGCTCTGCACAGATATGTAGAAGTGAGTTTTAAAAAGAGAATAAGGTGTTATGTACTAAATGTATGAGTGCCCTTACGTGGGCACTCTGATTAGATCTTTATAAAGTTGGAAATGGGAAGATGGGATAGACAGAAATGTGGGAGAGAGGAAACAAGATGCACACAAAAGGAAGGCACCAACAAGGTTGTGGTGGAGGAGTTTGCCCACAACAAGTCAAGGTCAGTTTACGCTAACTGAATATGATACAGACTTATGCAGTGGTGTGATTCATACAGCTCAGTTCAGCTGCATTTGCATAGGAACTTTGTAAATTAACCAACCAAACAAGATGAGCGCAGACAGAAACTTGACAACTTTACTGACTAGACAAACTGCCACTGCACATCCAGAACCATTCTGAAGAAGTCCATGTCATGTTTTGTGAAGGAAAGCACTAAACCTAATTTTTAATAAATTTTCTTTGCATTTAATCCGTGTGGTGTCCGGACATTCAGTGGCAGTTTGTCTAGTGAGTAACTTTGTAAATCAACCTGAAATCACACCAGTAAGATTACGTCTACCATTTTAGCCTATACTGAGCCACGGTTGCCACTGACAATCTGGAGAAAGCATGAACAAATTCAATGAAATAAGTGAAAAAGTTAATGCTTGGAAAGTACAATATTAAGAATCATTGGAGTGGGAAAGTGTAAAGTGCCATTTTTGATAACTATGTTTTGTTACTTTCTGGCCCTTATAAGGGTTACAGAGAAGTAGGGCAGCAGCATTAAATTAATTATCATGATTTTGGTAACAGTAAATATATAATAACTGATTGAAAATATTAACTACAGAAAACCAAAATAACACTCAGTACACTGTTGCAATATCTAGTACTAAATAAACTGTGTGGATGTCGTGTGTGAATCAAGTTTAACTATGGACATAAATTAATGCTTTCATGATACAGCATATTACAGAATCAGGGATCAAGTCAACAGAGGGGCAAATTCACATCTGAAGAGAACTACATCCTAATGGATACTCTCAGAACATATAGGAAAAGGGAAGCAAAGCCAGACAAAGACAGCTAAGGCATACATACATATATACAAATATTTCAAGCACAGGCATTAATGCCTTATAGCCTGCTAATAGCATGGCATGGACTCAAGCAGTGGCTGATATTAATGCTGTTGGGGGAAGGAAGTGCACATTAGCACAGTGTAGGAAAAAAGCAAATGACCTAGTGGGACATGCAAGGACAAAAGTTAGACAGAATGCAATCGCCCACAGAAGCACAGGTTGGGACCCCTCCACAGTTCATCCATTAATGTCTGATGAGGAGTACCTTCACTCCATAAGGGGTGATGACTATGATGCAGGTGTCAATACCACAGGAATCATCAGAAAAGTTGTGGACCCCAGTACTTTCCAACCACTGCTGAAGCCACAGTGCAGCACACAAGAAGGTTAGTGCATAGATAATGACAATACTTCATGCTGGTTCATTCATATTACCCAGGATAGCTATGTATAAACAACTCATTACATAGGTTCATAGGTTCATAGATTAGTACTAAGTTAACTGCCCCTGTGAGCCATTTTAAGCCTAGCCAATTATCCCTTGTGAGATTCAAACCCTGCACCTTGTGTTTGTAAGGCAAACACCTTAACCATTAGGCCACCCTCCCAACCCTAAAATAAATTCCCACTGTCAGTCTCGAACCCAGGACCTTGGTAACACTAGTCTGTATGACCTACCACTAAGCCATGACTCTCATGCGTTACATCTTTCATCACAAGGTGCCCCATGTATGTTGAGCATGAAAGAAAGTTCACAATGTTTGCATGATAAATCTCTGCATTATCTGTTTATAAATAAATAATTTTTGGATAGCATAATGGCTGTCAAAAATAATGCCATAACTCTCATATTCATGATACAGCCTAAGAACAGTGGCATAAAATTGCAAAGTGTACTATCAAGACCCACCACCCTATAGCAGGTACATATCTCCATAAATAGTGACACAGGCTCACACAACCAGCTCAGTGATGACATAACATTGCAAAGTAAAGAGGAAGGGACGCCACGTAGCTCAACACCCATATCTAGTGAACCACAAAAGACATTCAAGAACATGCTACCATTTCTGAATCTGAAGAACCCACTTTGATACCGGTGCAAAGGGATGCCAGGTAAAGGTGCATGTGATAGCTAACACCAGAGATATGCAAGACTTTTGCTGCTCAGCAGCATATGTACAGAGACTCAAGTAAAGATCTTTTGAATACTGCTGGGTATATGTGAATTATTTTATCAATACAAGGAAATGGTGGGGTCTGTGATAATGGCATGATTAATCTCATGCACAGAATGGAGGCACACACAACATTCATGTCTGCCTCCATGCTCATAATAGTAAAAACTTACCAAATTCAAATTGAAAACACATCTGGACATGGACTGGATTGTGTCCACACATAGGGCCAAGTGGGCCACATGCCACATGGTTATCAAGGTAGTGCGACAACCACAGATGACATAACGCAAAAGAAGGCAGGTTAGGCTTGTTAACCTTCCTCAACATATGGTAGATCCTCACAGGTGAGGTCTCAGTCCAGCAACACAGTCAAATTAGTGTCTAGAAGACCCTCTGCATCGAGGAGCTCACAGCATTGCATAGGATCACAGGAGGTTACTAGGCTAATTACCCTAGGGTCCTTACAAGCCTACCCAACTTTTTCACTTATTTCCCCAATTAGCACCTATCACCCCTGTCCAAGAGGTACACAGGTGAAACCCCTGCAGTGAATTTACAGTTACCCTTCCTATCATCCAGATTGCATTTGAAGAGGGACAATGAGGTGCTCTGTTTGACATGAAGTGGGAGTCTGTTCCAAAGGTGTGGTAACCTCTGGGAGACAAATCTGTCCCTCCAGCACGTTCCATTAATGCCACATACCAGGTTAAAGCCATTAGAGTGAGTAACCCATGTACCATTTGACTTACGAGTATGCAGCATTTCCAATAAAGCAGGGTTAGAGATTGCCTTATATGCAAGACAGAGATCACCTCTGAGTAGTCTGTATGAAACAGAATAAAGTAACAGTGATTTCAGATGATCCACATAGGACAGATGCTGAAGGCCTTGACTTTTCCTTGTGAGGAACCTTTGTTATCTCTCCAATTGCTGTAGGTGCTTGGAAAGGTACATACCAAAAGGGGAAGTGTACTCAGTTATTGGCTTGATGAGGGAAGAGTGCAGGGAGGTAACTTTTTCTTTTCTGGAGGCAATGGCCTTGCTTATGAGATTAGCAATATAGAATGCCCTTCTTACCACTGTGTGCCCAGATCTCTCACCACTGAGTGTGTATTTAGGGTGTTGTTATTGACGTGGTAGTTAGAAGGAACATCATTCTTACTGAAAGGGATGATAATACATTTTTTGCATTGAGTTTAAGGCCATAACTTTGGCATCAGTCATTTGTTTGTGTAAGATCCTCTTGTAGGATGTTGACATTGTTTGGAGATTCTATGACTGCTCCCAGTTTGCAGTCATCAGCAAACTTTGTCAGCCACAGACCTTTAGTTTTAGCTTGCACTTCAGAGAAAGGGTTTCCAGACAGTAGAGGTCCCAGGACTGATCCCTGTGGAACACCACTGGTTACAGATCTGCTGCTGAAGGTGGACTCCCCTATTTTGACTATATGGGTTCTATCAGTGAGCCAGTTAGTGACCTGTCTAATGATATATGCGTTGATACCCACCTGGGTGAGTTTGCCGATTATGCTGGAGTGGGGGATTGTGTCAAAAGCCTTGGCTAATTCTAGGTAGGCTGTATGCACAGATTTCCCCTCATCAAGGGCCTTGGTGATTGTCTCGAAGAAGTCCACCAGGTTTAACAGGGATGTTCTCCCTCTGACAAATCCAAATTAAGTAGGGTCAAGTGTTTGCAGGTTACCAATATCTTTGTTGATAAGGTCCATGATGATTTTCTCCATGGCCTTGCAGATAAGGCTAGTCAGGCTAATAGATCTATAGTTCCCAGGGTCAATGGAAGCACCACCTTTGTGCAAGGGGATAACGATGGCCTTTTTCCATTCGGCTGGGATGAAGCCAGTACTTAGACTATGATTGAAAAGAGTACCCAATGGCATTGCTAATTCTTGTTTGAGCCCATGTAGGATGCAGCCTAGGATGTTATCAGGTCCCATGGATGCTGTGTTTTTGACCCTATAGAGGTCATTCATGACCTGCTCTTTAGATATACAAGATAGAGGACAGGTGGTAGGGATGTCTAGGGATAAGTGTGGTAGAGACAGGGGTGTAAAGTTTTCAAAGAACTTGTCAGCTAACAGGTTAGCAATGTCCACAGCCTCGGCGCATGTGGTATCATTAACTACCAGTTCAGTACAAATCTGGGCATTTCCTTTTAGGTTACGGATGTAACTAAAGAATGCCTTATGTTTGCCCTTAGTTGACAAAGCTAATTTGGATTCACAGTTAGCCTTGGAGGACTTCATAGGAAGTCTTATTTGCTTGTTTAAGCTGAGGAGGGAGTGTTTCCAGTTTAGGGCTCGCTACCTCTTACTCTTAGAAATTTCTTCCTCTTATTGTAAAGCCTCACAAAGGGGGTGGTACAGTGGTCCCCTATATTGGTAAGCACCAGATCCAGGATGTTGGCACCTCTTGTGGGGCTGTCAAGTAGCTGGTCCAGAGCACTGGAGTTAATGAAGTCGAGGAACCTTTGGGAAAGTGAGTTTGCACACAAGTAATTTCCCCAGTCAATGGATGGGTAATTAAAGTCACCCAAAACCATGGTGTTCAGATGTATCTTGATAGACTCAAGTAGATCCAAACAGGCAGAGTGGTGTCCTGTTTTATGGCAGGAGTCCTGTAGTTGGCAATGAATTGAATAGGTGTCCTACCGACAGTTAATTGCACCTGAAGTATCTCCAGGGAATCATGCTGTCTAACCAATCTGGAGGTGTATTTATCTTTAATGAATATCGATACACCGCCTCCTTTAGTTTTCATGCCTTCAGTTTGTGGTCTGAACATGTGGAAGGAGGTGTAACCTGATATGGCTGGGATGCTCTCCACAGCCTTGAACCAGGTCTCCATGACTGCACAAACGTCTATGTCTTCTAAGGTGAGGACTGCTTCCAGTGAATGCAGTTTCATGTTAAGACTCCAAGCATTTAGCAGAAAAACCTTGAGGTTGTTCTTAGGTTGGGAATTTTGTCCTTAAGATGCTGCCTAAAAAACGCACTATGGAGTGGCAAGAGCCTTGGCCAATAGCCAAAATCCCAGAGGTGACAGATGAAGACCTTCTCTGGCAAAGCATTGAGGTCTATCAATCATGTCAACCCAGGCTGACAGATACTGTATCCCCCTGGAATGACACCAGAAACTAAGCAAATTATCGAAGTCAATCATTTTCTGTTTGTATTGAGACATCATCCTAGGTGAAGGTAAAATGCTGCTTAAGGCTAGGGACATACCAGCCTGAGACATATAGTCTGAGAGCTCAATCATGTCTCTCTTCATATAGTCTAGAGAAGTACATCTCAAGTCATTCACTATGACAGAGTCATAACAGTACCTGTTGTTGAGAGACTTGAGTACATGTGTGATATGGCGGATCCTGGCACCTGACAGGCATTTGACCATGACCTTCTTCTTATCCAGCCTGGTGAGAGTTACATCTGTGTGTCTGATGATGGAATCACCTATGACTAAACTGTTTGGTTTTGTGTTTTGCAGTAATTCAGCATCAAGCTCTCCTGACAGCACTTGGTCATGGTCACTTGGACCATCACCTACACTATCATTAGTGTACATTGTGTATAGCACCTTAAGATATAATTGCATTGGAGTATTTTTAGAGGGGGTCTTGTCTGTTTGTTTCATAAAGTGTTACTTCAAAATAGTATTATATGTGGGTACTGTAGGTGGAGGTATACAACTTGGCCCTTGTATTTGCTGCTGACAGTGAAAGTGGCACTGTATTCACTTCACCCACAGTCCTCATCTATGTCTGCTACAGAAATACAGTATTTCTGAATAACTCAACATGAGGATTGCATTTAAATGAGCCATTATATTTTACCTTATGTCTTTACAATTAACAATACAGAATACAGTTAGGCATCAGAGTGGAGATATAACTAACAAAACACATACAACAATCAATTAATTCAGCATAAAAAAAAAAACAAAATCATTTCTTTAAATAATAATGAAATTGTCTGATGTACAGTGACAGCAGGCAACATAGCATAGCCCATCACTAATAATGTATACATTTAGGTTTAATCTCTGTATTATTAAAGCTACCACTACCTTAATGTCATGGCTAATAGTGTGGACTAGATCCCACCTATTTGACTGTATAGCCATGTGCCATGCAAGAGCCTGCTGCATGGGGCCCTGTGATACTGACTTTGGCTGGTCTCTGTCATCACTGGTTGAAGCAACAATAGTGGGAGCTGTACTGCTGTCATGGGGCAGATGAGTACCAGAATGACACATAATCATGTTGAGCAGAATGAAGCACATGGTAAACATCTTGCATGCAGTAACAGGGTCATACTGAAGGGCATCGCCAGACTCATCCAGGAAATAGAAATGAGCTTTCAGCAGGCGAAACACTCACTCAATGACAATCTGTCTAGGACAGGGTGGTGTTGAAACATTCCTCAGAAGCTCTCCTAAGGTTATGGACTGGTGTTATCAGCCAGGGTTTGAGATGGTAGCCTGTATCACCTGTAAAAGAAAAAAATGGGGGAACATGAAAAAGAAGGGATTGGTACTACTAAGCAAACATTTCTGAAATTATACCTACAGAAATTATGCTGCAAAATTGACACTTATCAACAAGGTAACCATGGGATATTCTACCATGCAGGAGGAGGTGGTAGGGAGAGTTTGTGTGCCCTATAAGAGACTCATCGGCACTGTCACGATGCTGGGCTAACACACTGGTGATGCACCCACATGCATTACTCACTACCTAGCAGATAATATAATGGAATGGTAGCCCTTCCTGTTCTGGTACCACTCCCCTTGTGGGACAGATGGGACCCTAATGGCAACATGGGTGTAATCTATCACGCTAAACACATCTGGAAAACATGCCATCCTATAGATGGCACTCATGGTTCTACCTCGGTCCTGAGGTGACACTGGCAGTTAAATATACTGATCAACACATGCCAAGAGTATGTTGTGGAGCTGCTGAAGTATTCTCAAGACAGAAGTATGAGAAATACCAGACATGTCCCCAGTTTGTCTTTGGAAGGTCCCCATCACAAGTACAATGAGAGTTATACATACCCTGATGTCCACAGTTATAAGAAGACCATGCATCCTCCCAGTCCTTATCTATGAGCCTTGCAAACTCTCTAAAATTCTGAGAATATCCCTGCTCACTCCAATTTGATCAAGAATGTACTGGTTAGCAAACTTACAATAGGTTATTCTTTGTCTATATCTGTGGCTTCTCTGCTGGTGAGCACAGCTGAGTACCTGCAATTTTGCGTAGAGTCAAACTGCAAACAAACTACTAAATAACAACAAAAAATAGGCAGGCAACAGTAATTCTTAAAGTTTTATGGTTAGCGCTTTTGTCAAGTATTCTTACACTCAACTTCATCAGACACTAGTTAAAAGAATGGTAGCCATGTTTAAAACCAAATTCATGGTCACATGTTCAGTCACCTCACATGACACCATATCACCTGATACAATTCTCATTTCTATAACACATGTACCTAAAAATTGTATAATAAATTGTGTAAAAAATGTATATACACTTTCTTATTGACTTAATACTCAAATTCATATGTACATATACAAAGAATACATAAATATACATGAAAAAGCCAGCTAAAACATCCAAAAAACAATATTTGTTATTGTGTACATAAAAATTCTTACATGTCACTAATCAACCTGAATACATTTCAGTTGAATGTCATAAATGCATGTACATGTGTATAAGGGGGGGGATTTGTGTGTATATAACAAACACAAAGAGTGCCCCAAATTATGTCTAGTCACCTGAGTATTAGCCTTGTGTTAACGTTTTAAGCTCCTCAGTTTCAAGACACATGCCAAAGAGCATACGTCGTTCAACCCTGGTGTCACATAGGCCCTAGTTCTAAGCTGCCAAATCAGCTCCTTCACTCAAGTTTTAAGCCTAATGGACTGCCCTTGCAATTAAATCTGCCCTTACAAGCAAATTTTTCACCCAGGATGTTAAATCGGTTACCTGTTTGCATAAACCTGCAATAAGAGCAGGCTTCGCATTTGTACATACCTGGAATATGTATCATCTTTAGGGGTGGCAGTTCCAAGAGGTTTTTCAAATGAATCCCCCTCCAGTAAACTACATTTGGTCCAGGTCCAAATTTAATAAATTATTTGTCTATTTGGAAAATATTCCAATTCTTTTGCAAAATCTGTCTAATGTTTTCACCATCTGAACTAAACATAGTAATGAAGGCGTACCTATAATCGACCCTTAGGTTACTTTCACCTCCAACAGGTATCCTATCATTAATACTCATTCCCTGATTGCTGTTGTCTAAATAGGTTGCTCAACATGTCTACAGGGTATCCTCTATTTGTGAACATTTGCAATAACAATCTACACTCCTACTCAAAGTCAATGGCAGTAGTACACATTCTTGTGGCTCTGACCAATTGTCCCTTTACTACAGACCTTTTTTGATGTTGGGGGTGGGCACTACTGTAATGGAGGAAGGAGTTACAATAAGTGGCCTTCTGATGTATTTTGGCTAAATACTGTTTGTTGGCATTATCTTTCCTTAATTCTACATCAAGAAAAGCTATTCTTTCAGTATGAAATACGTGGGTGAATACCAGAAAATCCATCGTGTTGTTGCAGTATATCATAAATTCCTTACACGTACTTTCTTCTCCCTTAAAGATCAAAAATATATCGTCCAAAAATCTGGTATAGTAATGTATATCACCCTTAAATCTATTTATGGTGTTACGCACAAGTTGGTCCTCCCAAAAGGCCATTATTAAGTTAGCAAAATTGGCCCCCACTGGGGACCCCATTGCCACCCCACTGTTCTGTAAATAAAACTGGCCATTGAGCAAAAAGAAGTTGTTGGACAAAATTATGTCCAACAGTTCTGTTATTAGGCCAATTTCAGATGCAGGTGCCCCTCTTTTTACTAATAGTAACTGGAGCCATTCAATACCCACATCATGTGGGATGACGGTGTGCAAATCTTTGATGTCAAATGTGGCAAAATTAAAATCAGGGTGAAAGACCTGGTTGTTTATTGCTTCCAAAAAAGACCAGGAGTCCTTGCAAATAAAGGGTTCCCTTGATACATATTTTTTCAACAAACTGTCCAGAAATTTTGCCAGTGGGTATGTCATTGAATCCCTTCCATCCACAATTGGGCGCATGAGAGGGTCCATCAAGCATTTGTGGATTTTCAGAATCCCGAAAATCACAGGGGTTTTAGGGGAAACCATAGTTAAGTAATTTACCAAATTTAGATCAGTCCTATTCTCCATGACCAAGTCGTTAACAAACACCTTAATATGGTTGTATGCTTGGTTTACCTCGTTTAGAGGAACCTTCGTATATGTAGCCAAATTAAGCATATTTGCCATTCTCCGTATGTAGTTTGTAAGATCAAACAACACCAAACCACCACCCTTGTCAGCCTTAACAATTCTTACATCAGCATTCCTCAAGGTGTCTATCAAAACCCATTCATCCCTTGACATGTTAAAGGCTTCACTCCCTGGGTTATTCACATTGTTGAACCTATTCCTTTTGGTAGCCGATAAACACCTAAGGTCAATGTCACACATCCTTTCAAATATATCCAACAATGGATGTAAGGGTGGATTGTAAACACTGGGTACTTTAAGCTCTGCATTTACACTCAACTCATTATTGAACAACAGGTTTAAATTGAGTTTCCGTAAGTACAATTTTAAGTCAATCAAAACACCACAAATGTCCATTCTTTTAGTTGGTACAAATGCCAAGCCTTTAGAAAGGACATTAACTAATTCCAGTTGAACAGTATATTTCGAGCAGTTGAAAATCTTAAAGTCACCTCCAGAGTCAACTATTACATGTGGTAACCGTACCAACTCAGGCTATCCTAAGGTGGGGTGCAAATTACAGTTGGAAACAGGATTTTGAAAATTAGTATTTGCTTCCAACACTATATTAGATGTTACCTTTTGCGGCTTCGACGCTTGTTGTTGGTCTTCCACCCATTGTGTCCACTGTTCTGGATTGCCCGATCTTGCTTCTGTCCCTGGTGAAAATTTGGATAATAAGCTGCTGACCTCACATTTGTGTTTGCTTGGGAGTGAACAGCTTCAGTTCGATTTTGAAGCTGTTTGCTTCTTCTAAGTTCCTGGGTATCCTGTAGGGTTATTCCTCCATTCCCTCACTTGTACCAACCAAGTCCTGTTGGTCTAAGCAGGAGAAGCAGTTGTTTTCTCCTATACTGGATGGTTCGTTGTCAATGTTAGCCCAGGTGTTCGGAAAATTGTTATTCACTTCCGCTCGAGCGTTCCATTGCTGTGAGGGGGGAGGCTCCGGATAAGCCATTCCTCTTTTTGTACTCGTCCTCATCTCGCTTCAATTTTTTGATTTTAAAAGATTTTAGTTTCTCCATTTGCTTGTTGATGCTAGCGAAAACTGACTGGTAATCGAATTGGTACCAGGAGAAATCAAGATCCATCCTGGTAGCATTATCCACATCCACATCCTTGATCTCCTGCACTAGGGTGTCCACCATGAATTGGTAGTGTTTAACCAGCACCTCCAGAAATTCGAGCCCTTGTTGATCGAACAGTTTCAAGAGCTCAACGTTGAAGGCTGAATTGGAAATCAGCCCTGTCGGATAACACCTGGTACGAAGCCCTTTCGGTACCTGGCGCCACTTGATGCATTCCTTAAAACAGGAGATTTTGAGTTGCAACTTCTTTAGCTTGAAAGACTTATAATCCAAAATCTTGAGGTTGTCCACAATGCTGATGTTATTGTTGGAAAAGCTGGCACTAACATCAGCTTGGTTAACCTCATTCTGCAAACCAATGCCTGGTTGCAGACAGTCATTAAGTATTAAAGATGTTGAATTAGTAAGAGTAATCGCATTTGGATTTCCAATATTCCTTCAAGGTGACATTGAAACTGTTGAACTGGCTGGTAGGGTCAAACCTGCAGTTTTGCCACAATCAAGACAAGCAGCTCACAACAAGAAATAGTCAGGCTGGCAGCTGAAGAAACATCTCTGTTGACTGAAAAATAGATAAAATGCAACTTCACCTTTTATAAGGAAAGTGCGCATGGCAAAGAAGTACATAAAAAGCAACATGAATTACAAACAAGCGGAAAAAGTTCCCATTTACATAAGTTTGTCATGCAGGTTTATGGCATTTCTCATTTAAATCTCATTGTTCTCTCATTTGCATAAGTTGTTCATAACTTGTCTAAAATGGCTGTGGCTAAGTGCAGCCAGCCTCTATGAATCATGGTGAAACTGTGCTTTCACGCAACCAGTGAGATTCCTGTATACATAAGCACAGTGACTATGAATACCAGCCATAGTCTTAAACAGTTCCTTGGGAGTAACAGGTTTATCTCCGAATAAATGAACAACTTGGCATTCTGTGAAACGTACACAGAACAAGAGAAAATTGGCAATATTCCAGTCCAGTCTTTTCCACAGCTCTTAATGAAGACAACAGAATTCCACCATTGAGCAATACAGAACAGACAGTACTTAATATTTTACTGTAACCAACACAAACAGGTAATTTCAGCTATTCATAAGACTTTCTTTAGCTTGCAACATAACAGTTTCACCCCTTCAAGTTTCAGGATATGCTCCAAACTTCTTCCCTTTTTGCTACCGTTGTCACTATCTAGAGAGGTCTCACAGTTTCTTTTCTCAACCCAGGATTCCTGAATCTGATGCTTAGTGAGGGTTCTGGTCCCCAGTTACTTCCACAGGCAGTGGGTTTCCATTCATTTTCTGAGATTTCCAATACACTACATACTACCTAATTAATGGAAAACCTATCTGTGCTACTGTATCCAAGTTTTTTTTTCCTCCGATGCTTAGCAGTCACTATGCCACTATGCCACAGTAGAACCATCTGTTCTAAAAATCAAGGGTGGTATTTTGACACGAGATAGCTCATTCTCATTTAAGGGATTGTGTCCTGAATGATGATGGATTGAAATTAAAGAGGAATAAGATTAAAGTCCAACCAAACAGTTTAAGTTGACAGACTTTTTGTTAGTAAAGCCACTGTAAA
Organism: Protopterus annectens; assembly: GCF_019279795.1. Taxonomy (NCBI): domain Eukaryota; kingdom Metazoa; phylum Chordata; order Ceratodontiformes; family Protopteridae; genus Protopterus; species Protopterus annectens. Next base: position 305,696,126 of record NC_056748.1, read on the forward strand.
GGGGCATGGTCCATGGTTAGAGCAAACTCTCTCTCTCTCTCTACCGAATAAGTAGTGCTTGATGGTACTGTGAGCCCATTTTGTGGCACAGCAAACATTCTCTGTCTCTCATTGCTGAGTTTTCCACTGATATAAGAGATGAGATGCTCATCCCCATCTATAGTATGAAATAAGCCTGCACCTATGTCTATCTCAGAGACATCTGTGTGGAGTAAGAATTGTTTGGAAAAGTCTGGAACTATCAGTACTGGTTCAGAACACATCATATCTTTTAGTCATCTAAAGACTTTTTTTCTGATTCAGTTATCCACTTCATTTTCAAGAGTGCCTTGTCCTTGAAGAAGTGAGTCCGGAGACAGAAATGGTAGCAAAATCAGGAATCAGGATCATACTTAGAGAAATGGTTAGCCAGGCTTACACTGGTTCACAGTGGTTGGTTTCATACAGCTTCAACTGTTTCAGCCTATGCTTTCACAATTCCTCAGTCTAGTACATAGCCCAGACAGAAGCGGACTTCTGTCATGCCTAACTTGTTCTATTAATCTGAGTTAGCCATCAATTCAGCTCAATGAAGAGAATTTAAAATGGTTTAAACTTTAAGGAAATGAGGTCTAAAACTACTGTCCATCAACCTATAGAATACTGCAGGTGCTATGTAGAGACAGAAATGTAGAACTCTGTAATAGAAGACTACATCAGGTGTAGAAAATGCTTTTTTTTTTAGCTTAGTGAAATTTGTAGATAGCCCTTGGTTAGGTTCAAAGCGGAAAGAAATCTAAACTTGCCCAATTATTTAATTAGTTCATCCACTCATTATATAGAATAGGAATCAAATTTAGATATGCTATTTAATTTTCTAAAGTCATTGCAAAACCTTATAGACCCATCAGGCTTTGAGAACCATACAAAGAGATGCTCACATTTGCTTTGGGATACTTCTGTGGCACTAAATTTAAACATTTTCTGTACCTATTCTCAAACTGCTTGGTGTTGAGACCCTGCATCTGGTATCTGATATGGTTTTAAATTTACTTTGTTATCAAGCATGGATTCTATGTTGTACTAGATTAAGCTTATTCTTCCAGGCATCTCTGAAAATATGTCTTTATTCCTAAGTGCAAACTCCTTTGCTTCTTGCTTGTGAGGCATTTATAATGTCTCTCCTATTTTGATTTCAGGACATCCTGTGTGAATTTTAACTACTCTTGTAAATGGGTCTATATCAGTTACTTGAACTAACTAATCAGTGAGCACCAGTTCGTTGGCCCCTTTTTGTCTTAGTTACACATCACCAAACATAATTTTCATAAACATTTTTCCTAGGGATAGCTAATGGTAGGCCAACCTAGCACCCATCAAAAAAATTGTAAACTTTAAAACCTACCCAGGTGGGTGGGCTATACCCCCCAACTAAATATACCAACTCTGAAATCACATTACAGTGGGGAAAAGGGCAAATTCCAGATGGTGGCCTACCATTGGTTATCCCTGGGAAAAGTTTTGATGAAAATTCCATCTGTTGCAGTGTAACTTCGACAAAAATGTGTCGACAAATAGGTGTTCGACAATTAGGGAGTTGAACTAACTGAAGCAGACCCCCTCCAAATATACCTACTACAGAAAACTTAGTTTCTCTGTAATGTTCCAGAACATTTATGTGGCGTAACATTTTCTGTTTTCATGTTTCCTTGTTGGCTGATCCTGTTATTTACTTCCCTTATTTTTTTTTCTACAATTTCAAAAGATTTTTGTTGTTTTGCAGGGAACTCATTTTCACCACTGGGAATAAACATAAGTGCTTTATCTCCTGGTTTGAATTCTCTGGGACAAGTATTTTTGTTATATACCCTCTGTAATGCCTCCTGTGCTCTCTCTTTCCATGTTTTCTTTTACTATAAGCATTAAAGCTCTTATGTTTTCCTGCATATTTAAAATAGGATTTATCACATCTTGAAATAGGTTGCTTTCCTCCTTCCATAATTTCTTTGCTACATCCAGCAAGCTTCAGAGATGTCCACCATAAAGCAGTTCAAATGGGGTACTTCTCTTATAGCAGAGAGAAGATATGGAAGTAGTTGGTTCCAGTTTTTATCATGCAGTCCTTATTGTCTTGTATAACACAGACTCAGGTTTTGTTTTAGTGCTCAACTAGTCCACCTCTCTGAGGGTGGTGAAGGTGATACACAGTTGTATTTAGCTGTTTCACTTAAACAATTGCAAGTTTAATGCATTACTCTGGACATGAATCAAGTACACTGGTCAGCAAGAATTCTCTGGAAATTCTTACTCTGAAAAAGAGCATTACTAGTTGTTATGGACTGACTCTTCATAAGGGTACTGCCTCAAGAAACTTTGTTGCATAATCAGTAATTGTTAGGCTATACTAATGGCCTTTAATTGAATTTAAAATTGGATCTGCAATGTCCATTGCTATTCATTCAAAATGGAACCTTCATGACAGAAGATTTTTAAATCCTGGATTGGTTGCTGTTCTTTAATATTCTGCAAAAGCTACACAAAATTCCTCTGAGCCCTTCCTAATTTCAGGTCAGTAGATGCTAAAATCCTAGAATCTCTTTTATCCATTCCTAAATAACCAACCAAAGATGCGGCTATACGTTAACTTCACTGCAAGTGTTCCAAAGGACCTTGGAGCTGAGAACTGACTCAGTACCTGTACTTTACCTTAGGCTTCCATAAAAAGTATTTTTTTTTAACTCAGATATGTAGATAAATTGAAGATATTATTAAGTTCATAGATTCATAAATACTAACTAGGCTATTGATATGTACGGATATGTTCCTTTGCTAACCATCAACTTTTTGTATATTTGCTGTAGCTCTGTTTAGTGTATGACCTTCCCACTAAGACTTCTTGGAAATGACATAGCTAATCTGGGATCAGACAAGTTATTGTTATTTCCATCTGTACTCTGACATGAATTGAACGCCGTGGCCTCTTCTCTTATAAATGCAAGTACAGGTCTCTCACCTTTATCTAATTTTTTCTTAAAAAGGCAACTTTGTGAATTCTTGTGACTCCTATTTCTTTTCTTTAGTAGTTTTCTTACTTTCTTTACCCTGATCCTCACTTCTGTTACTGACTAACTCCCTTTAGACAGATAAGACAGTGTTCAAGCTCTCGTTTTGATTTTTCCTTGGTGTATGATTGCACATCTGTTCTTTAGTATCTATACATACTTTTTTAGTGTACAGTCTTAAGTATGAATCCTTCCCCCTCAGTTTCCACACTGCCAGCTGCTGCATTTGGTAAGACTCTCATTCCTTATAAGTCTCCATGATGACATGTTTTATTCCATTAACCTCAAAACCCATCTGGGTAAGCCTCAGTATTAGACATTCAAACCCTTCCACTCACACATAAACGTTAGTTCATTTTGTGCCTTCTTGTCCTATACCTCTTTTTCTTTACCAGGGCTATACATTTCTGACACCTAGTAATACCTTTTGTCCCCAAGCCTTGCATAGCACTTTGAAATGAAGAAAGCCTTGGCCAATTATCACATCAAACTGTTACCTTAGGCACTAATGCTATTGGGTTAACCCTAAGGGTTTGCGTTTCCACCTGTGTTGCAGCTACTCATTTATGTTTCTGTGTATACATAGAACTTTACCTCTTTGTTTACTCAATGTTTTAGGCATATTATCATTAAGTGGTCAAATGTAATTGTTCTCCAAGTCCAAACATCACCACATTTCTTTGCCTTCTACCACAATATTACAGTTGTCAAATTTAGTAACAGAATAGTGACAGAAAGCAGATTATATGGTTCTACTAAAACACCTGGCTGCTCAGCAGCTTTTTAACTTGCTAGGAATTGCCATTTTCAACTAATCTACAGCCAAAATTCCTAGAATTTTACTTGAGGTTCTGGGATAGTTTTAAAATATGCATTAAGTTAGCTAATTGTGACCTTACAGGCCTTTGCCGCTTGTCCATACTGAGTGTCCAGATGTAGAACTTAAGGGACTGTGCTTAACATGAAGCTCTAGTTCTTGATTACACTTTTTTCATTTTACTTTCCTTTAGGCATGTCCATCAGCATCTTCAAAGTCCATTTAAGCTATCAGTCAGTCCCTGATTAGGTGTTACGGTAGGCTCAACAGCCTATAAATTACAACTCAAATACACACATTCATGGGATGCATGTACTTCAGCAGCTCAATTTATTTTTAGCCCTCCATTTCCCCAACTTTATTACTCTCGTTCCAAAGTTATCGCACTTCAGTGAAATCATGATCACTGACAGGCAATACAGTGTAATGCTTCTCTCTCCCTTTCTTCAAACTGCACTAACCTTAGACCACCTAGAACTCACTAATAGGTAAATATATTAATCTCCATCTACAATGAAGTGAGACAAAACTCCAAGAAAATTATTTATTTATTTCAGTCTTATAACCAGATACGTGGACTGATCAACAGAATATTTGTAACTATGCCCGAGCCAGAAAGCCAATATTACGAGTGAACTGACAGAGGCATACAGTTAGTTTAAAACAGTGCTACAGGGTATATAGTCAAAGGCAAGCAATCAATTCTGATCAATAGTGAAAGCACAGAACAATCATTTTTACAGTACAGAAGTTGAAGTCAAAAGTTTAACAAGCTTATGTTTTACAAGTTAGAAGTTCCATAAGCTTAAGCAAGCTTAATAAGATATAAGTGAATATGGATTTAGCTTGTGAGATCAAAGAAGTTAAAATTAGGTCATGCAGCCCTACAACAATGATCCTAAATGTTCATAGGTTTATAGGTTTATACAAGGATAATGACCACCAGGGTCTTTACAAGCCTAACCGTGCAGCCCAACCCAGTTTTGTCCCCTAGTTCCTTGTATGTCTATATGGTGGGGTATGTTAGTAAAGAGGTAGCTAAAGGTAATGTGGGGGGATATCTTAGTTGGGGATTTATTTACTTACTGTTGATCTTTGTCCATCACAGACACAAAGGCCAGACCAGGGGTAAATTTGCAGTTTCCCATCCAATGATGAAAGTTTCTTTTGAATATGGTCAGATGTAAACTCTGCTTTGTGTAGATGGGAATCTTATTCCATAGTGTGGACATATTTAGAGACACATATCAGTCAAAACAGCATGTTCTATTTAGGTTGCAGGCAAAATTCAGGACCTTGAATCTAGTGTTTCTGGTGCTGTTTATTTTGTGGATGTGCAGGAGATTCATCAGAGCTAGATATGGGGATGACTTATATGCCAGGCATTGATTGCCTCACAGTAACCTGTAGTTGACTGAGTACTGAGATAGGGTCTTAAGGTGATCTGTGTAGGACAGGGTATTCATACCCTGCATTCCCCTGGTGAAGAACCTTTGAGGGCAATCCAAATGTTGAAAATGCCCAGTTAGGTACATGCCAAACGGGCATTCTACTCAATGATAATGGATGAATAGAGTGGTACTGTAATTTCCTTTGACTTTGATGCCAGGCCCTTGCTAATAGTTAGGTGACATAGAATGCTTTCCTTACTGTCTTAGCTACTTGTTGGTCGAAGGTCAGATTACTGTCTACATATGTTTCCAGATCACTAACCAGGCTGGGGGTGTTTTATTGATGGAGTACTTAGCTTGGGTGGACAATTTCCAAAGGGCACTATAATGCATTTCTTCATGTTGAGTTTTAATCCATGGCTTTGCCATCAGTCATTTGTTTGTGTTAGACCCACTTGTAGGATGTTGCTGTTGTGGGGGGAATGTAATGATAGCTCCCAATTTACAGTCACCTGCAAATTTGGTGAGCCAGAAGCCTTTAAAAAGTAGATGCCAAACATGACTGAGCCTATCACAGAGCCCTGGGGTACTCTGCTGGTGACCGGTCTCCTGGTGGAGGTGGTTTCACTGATCCTGACTTCTTATGTCCTGTTAGCCAACCAAAAATCCAGTAAGTCGTGAAGGGACATATACCTATTTCTGATAGTTTATTAACAATACCTGAGTAGGATATTGTATCAAATGCCTTGGCCAGGTCAAGGCAGGTAGTATTTTCCCCTCATCCATAGCCTTAGCGACTCTCTCAAAGAAGTCACCCAGATTCTGTATGTAAGACTTTCCCTTAACAAAGCCAATCTGGTATGTGGCCAGTGTCTATAGGTTGCCAATATCCTTGTTAATCATTTCAATGATAATTCATTCCATGGCTTTGGATATCAGACTCAGACTGATGGGTCTGTAGTGCTTGAGTCAGTTGATAGTCCATCCTTACGAAGAGGAATGACCACTGCAGCCTTCCATTCACCTGGCATGTAACTGGTTTTGAAGCTATAGTTGAAGACTGCCTTAAGTGGTCTTGCTCGGTCCTGTTTTCGACTTTTAGGATACAACCAGGATGTTGTTTTGGCCTTAGTGCATGTTAACAGGACCTGCTCGCTGTTGATATTGGGGGGGGGGTGTCACAGCGGGGTTGTGGGGGAATAGGGGTGAAATTACAGCTAAATTTTATCAGCCAGTAGATTTGCTATGTCACGCTGGTCAGGGAAGGTTATCTCATTTACCATCAATTGTGCACACTGCTGAGTGTTACCGTTCAGGCTCCTGATATGGCTGAAGAAGGCCTTGTGACTGTCCTTAGCTGGAGAGGCTGTGCTGACCTTCTAGTTGGCCTTAATGGACTTTATTAGACCTCTTAATTCCTTGTATAGTTGAATCAGACAGCTCATGTCTCTGTGAGAGTTGCTCGTTTTGATTGTGGCCATGACTTTTTTTTCTTTTGCTTTAATCCCTATTAAGGTAAGGATTCCGCCAGTGGGGTTTGTTTTTGATGTTACATCTGAGCTTACTTCTGATTGGTACAGCAGCCTCAATGCAGCCATTTACGTGTTTGTGTTTCTGTAAAACAAAATCTGTATAACTAGCTGTGTTCTTGAGGTTTGAAGAGGCATGCATTTTGACAAGCAGTTGCTTAATAGGATGTCATTTGTTTGGAATAGTTCCTAACTGTTATGAGTTTAGTTGGGTTTCCTGGGGTGATTTGTAATTTGAAGAGGACAGCATCTTGGTCTGACTTCATTGATGAGGATGTGACATGGGAGGGGTGCAATACTCTCCCATTCTGGTGAGTACTAGGCCCAATATGTTTAACTCTGGTTGGAGTGCATACTGTCTAGTCCAGGGTGTTTTTGTTGATAAAGTCCATGAAGCACTGTGCCTGTGAGTTAGAGGCAGTGCATGTTTCCCAGTCTATAGAGGAGTAGTTAAAGTCTCCAATAAATAGGGTATTTGGTTGGATGGTGAGTGCCCCTAGTAAGTCTAAGTAGGAGTTGTGAGCTTTCTGGGTCATACAGGGTGACTTGTAGTTGGCCAGGACATAGTAAAGAACCTTGTCTATAGAGACGTGCATGTGGATGAACTCCAGGACAACATCTTGTTTAACCAACCTAGAGATGTATTTGTTGCTAATGTTGATCTAGACACCTTCACCTTTAGCCCCTGTCTGCGCTGCTGTTGGTCTAAATGTGTGGAAGGCACTGTAGCCTTCCACTGCTGGAGTACTTTCTGTGGCTTTAAACCAAGTGGAGTTTCTTGCTTAAGCTCCGAGCATTATACAGTAACACCTTAAGGTTGTTTTGAAGTTTTTTTTTTTTTTCCTGTGTTGGTAGTTTTCTTATTTTGACATTGCCTAAAAAGGCTTTAAGGGGGTGGATAAAGTTTTAGCAAATATCTGAAATACTGGGGGACAGGTGCATACCATGCTTGACAAAGGAACATGGTCTGTTAACCAAGTCTTCCCATACTGATAAATATTGAATTCCCCTGGAGTGACACCAGAAACTAAGCCAGTTATTAAAATCAATAATTTTCTGTTCATACTGTGGAATCATTCTAGGTAAAGGTAGAATGCTGCTCAATGCAAGGCACATACTTGTTTGTGACATATCTTCAGTGAGATCTGTAATGTCTTTTTTCATATAGTCCAGTGAGGTATGTCTCAGGTCATTTACACCCACATGGACTCTGACAAAATCATATTGGTACCGGTGGTGCAGTAACTTAAGTACATGCATGCTGCAGATCCTTGCAGACAGAAACAAGAAACAAAATGAAAGGAAGCTAGCCCTGGTATGTTTAGAGCAGTTGGTACTTAAATCCTTTTCCTGACTAAGCTGAGCATTTAGAATAGCAAACAAAGAGGGTTTAGCTATATCTGTGACTAGGTTAGGGTGAGTGAGACAACTGCCTTGGATGAAAGGTGCTAGAAGGTGTAATTGCCACTGCAAGTACAGAAAAGCCAAGTGGCTTCTTAAATGCATGCCAATATTGCCTTTGTAGTTGTTGGTAGGACTGTTATCGTTAGGATAAGAGTAGCGTTTTAAATGATTTTTTTAAATTAATTGTTTAACTGACTGTCTAATACTGACTTTTAATCAATAAATGATTTTCACAGGTGAATTTGAGATATATAAGGCATCCGGTGATTTCTGGAATCTTTTAATTGAACTCCTGTGAAGGCTTGTGCTGAGGCCTCAGTGGATTAAAAAATATTTTAGGGTTTGTTCAGCTGCTTTTTGTTATTTTAATTAGACTTTACTTTTTTAATAAATTGATCTTCAACTTTGTGAAGACATTTTTTTCTTTTGAACTTCATCTCCGGGTTGAGGGTGGCAGCAGTCTGGGGAACTGCCAAACTTGTCCAGGGCCAGTAGATGACCTAGCTACAGCTCTGATTGTAGCAACTGGCCTCATATCAAATCACAATGACTTTCAGCAAATTACTTAACCATACAATGCTCATAAGTCACCCGTGAAAAGGACTGCTTGTGCCCAGCTGGCTTCTCCAGCTGTTAAATAACATACATTTTAGAGAAAAAAATATTGCATTAAATGCAAAGTGGAGTTAGTTAGTTTAGATTGTTTTTCGACATATTATCAGTGTAAACTTAACTTATTATTACCACAAATATCTGAAGATCAACCATGCACTCTGTAAGTAATAATAACAAATGTTGTGGAGCCCCACACTATTAGCTGACAGAACTAGCTAGGATATCTTTTAAAGATAGTATGACACAGGTAAGGACCATCTCCCACAATGGAACATCATTCTGGGGGGGATGGACACCAAGGTTTTTGCCTCATCCATATCACATGACTTAGGATATGCATTGACATCAGTGAATGTCCATCCTCAGGAATGGGATTAATCCACAAGTTTATTTACAGATATTTATGAATATTTACAGTTTTGTTTAATTTAATAATTCTTCTAAAGTATTTAAATTGACATTTCATTGACTTGAATATTGTTTAATGTAAATAAAAAGAAAGTTTAATTTGTTTTCTATTTATGTAATATCAGGCATCCAACCTGTTTTGTTTAACCACACTGTCAATCTAGTGACTAAAAACTGTACAAACATGAAAGTTCTTGCCTATGCACATCTTGCAATCCATAATAAATGTAATGCAGAAACTAAAAAGAAATCTGTATTTCTAACTGTGGAAGTCTAATATCTTCTATAATCTCCAAATAAACACTTTTCAATAGTTAATAGAAACAAATAAGGAATTTTGAATTTATTTTGTATTAGGGACCAAAAATCTTTTAACCTAGAAAATTATAAAAAGATGTGTTCTGCTCTTTCTAATTGCCAATCTCAGCCAATGGTCCTTCTTGAACCGGCCATTTTCTGTATCTTCGTTAAGAATGTATACGCTTCCTTGCCAGCTGGTGAATGTTGGGATATAGTGGTAAGCTTTCTCTTAAAGGCACAGGTTCTAATCTTAATTCCTGAGTCACTGTTATTATTTGTAAAGGGTTTGCATGTTTTTAATATGTCTGTGGAAGGCTTCTGCAGGCACTTTATTTTTTCTCAAGAAGAAAAACATACATATTAGTTGATTAGTCAGTCTAAGTTTTTCATGTTTATTGCTTTTTTTCTTTTCCATTGTAGCCCGGGTGTGTGGTAGCATCAGATGGATGTATAAGATCTCATGTCACTTACCAAAAAAAAGAGTAGACAAATTTTGCTAGTGTTATGGCAAACTTCACTTACTTAGTGAACACTGCCTTGAGTTCACCCAAAAACAGGCCACAAGCCTAGGGAGAGTAAATGGTCAAAAAAAAAAAAAAACATAATATCTCTCCAAGCACATGTACCTTTCCAGACCTCTATAAAATGACAGCCATTGCATAACTTCATAACAAAATACTGCTGCTAATGACTCTAAACCTATTTTACTTTTCTTTATACTATCTAAGCTTCATGAAAACTCAGTAATCACTGAATTATAATATAATTTAGATACCAACAACAACAACCAATACTATTCCCAAAAACATGATTTCTACAAAGGCCACAATACAAACACATCTCTTCTTTCAGAAACAGTATCAATCGTATGGTAAGTCCATATAACAGGAATCTAACAGGATCAGGGAATGGTCCATTTACAACCTCAGTATGGTTATCTTTCAACATAGAGTAAACGGTTCTATGATTATCCAAATAGTTTATTTGCAACTTATATAATTTTTTTTTGCTTTTATTACCATATAATTATTTCCACAGAAGTATTTCAAAGATTAGTTCTTGGTTCAGTTTTATTTCCATTACTTATTAACTAACAACTCTAAGTGTCATCATTTCTGTGAACTTTCCCCTTATCTCTTTATGCAGGTGATATACTGATCTGGCTAGGATATCAAATATCATTTGGGAAATACATGCACTTAAATAACTTATATAGCACTGCATCACAACTGTTATTTTCATTAAGAGATAATTTATGATCCAAACAACACAGAAAAGGCTTACTTCCATAATGCACAAAATCTGTAATGCAGAACACTTTGACCTGTCACCATCTCACAATCAGATCTATAATTATCAATATACCACATGCAATGTTCATCTAATGCTTTTTCTAACATAATCCCAAAACTGTACATTATGTCTCAACCCAGCCTAACTAAATTATAACAAGTATTAAAATGCAGCTAGTCAATCACTTTGACTACAGATCTATGTTGATTTGGGATAAGATAGAGATTTAGCTAAGAGGTTGGTGAAGTCTGTATCCTTAACATGATGAGAAAAGACAAAGTGACAGAGATGGTTTTCTACCAGTGGTGGCACTCCTTCTTAAATGGACCCCAGAAGAACAATGGTGAGTACCTCAGCCTTTAACCCTAGTGTGACATCCCTTCTCTGGGCCAGTGATCCAGGAGCCTCAGTCCTCACCACCAACACTGGTGGGGAACATCACTGTGAGAAAAATAGACACACACATGGTATTTTCAGATGGAGCCCTCTGCACCAAGTATAATTTCCCTTAAGAGCACACAGGGAATGCACACTCCAGTCCTGGGGCTGGGCTTTCTCTCCAGGCCCCAAATAAAACTCCCCACTGACCACCATAGAGCTGAGTCCTTAGCCAGGTGTTCCAAGGAAGTCCACCACCCTCTCTGTGAAATCAGTGCTCTCAGTGTCCCTGTTTAAAGTAGCTGTCACACACACACTCTGAGATTTGATTTTCACACACACACACACACACACACACACACACACACACACACACACACACACACACATATGGAAAAGTCTGGTACAGCTTATCTGCTCTTCCACCTCCACCCAGTCTATAAGGTAAATTTGCTGCCACCAGAACACCTAAAGCCAGCTACTTTAAGGCCCTTACCCGGGTACCCAATTGCACTTAGTAAAATTAATACTTATACAAATAGTAGTGTTTAACCAAGCAGCAAGACTTCCAGGAACGTGGAGCCACAGTGCCACTAAGTAAATGCAAGTAGTCTCAGAAGTTAAATATTTTCTAAAAGACCAGCCACGATGAAAGGTTTAGATATATTCAATAATAAATAATAAAAACACATGAAAATACTGAATACATATTTACAATAAACACCAGAGTTTCATTCACAGGAAATATATAAAAAAAAACACAGATGGAAAGATTCAGACAGACACAGAAAAAAAACATTTAGCTAATCTCACTACATTTTTCTTAATTGACTGAATAATTACTGTTCCCTAGTTACTTACTAAAGCAAGGGAAGATTAATGTGGATGAGTGTCTTGTTGGGTCCAAAAACAGAGTGCATACCTCACATCTTTCAGTAGTATTCAAATACAATTTCAGTGTTGGCTACAGAAAGATATCACATCTGGTCACCTGGCTCTCTGGTTCCCACACTGTCCTCTCAGTAGAAAATGAGCCAGGATCTGGCACTGATGTGTCACAATACACAGACAGAACTTTAGCTCAGGGTTATTACAGCATCTGGAAGCTGTAAAACAATTCCAACACTTCCACCCTTCCTGTAGAAACTAACAATCCATTCTCTGGCACTCCAGGGTAGCAATTAATTCAACACTAAGGACAATAGAGCATGATTTCTGTCCAAGATTTTCATAGACATTACTTCTCTGGCTGCATTCAGACCTGTGAGATAATTTTTTTATGGCCTAAATCAAGTCATTTAATTTCAGGCTAATTTTCTTAAGGTTAGCTGGGCTGAGCTTAACCCCTTCCCTTCCAGTTTCATCTGTTAAAATATATACCGTTCATCAGTTACAACAATACAGTCTGACATATATGTATATTTATTTTCTGTGCAGCAGGACCCACCGTTGATACATTTTTAACACAAACAACTTTGCAAATACATTTTTAATACAAGCATCTGTACAAATCAGTTTGATATTCAATTGACATATAATTCTTTACAAAACTCAAGCTAGCTATGCTGGCATATGTTACACATGCATTGCCATACTCTCCTTGGGACAGCTGGCACTACCTCACGTTATTACACTTAGTATTTGCAATTTTGTGCTGAACCACATTTACTTAGGCAGTTGACTGCATGGCAGACAGGACATATAACATGTCAGCTCAGGTTTATCCCAGAGAAAACTATCATTTGTTCAATGTTGAGGGTGAACTGCTCAATTTTAATTTTTTGGTTTCTTTCATTATAAAAAATTGGGGCTTTCTGTAATGATTATCTAGGTTGTGAATCTTAGAGTTTTGTAGCAGTAGACTGTGAGGCTGTAATGGGGCTAGTGAAAGGCATGTAGAATTATTTTACGGCAACATCCAGTTGTATGGTTTGTGGAAAATGATCACCTATACTTTATCACAGTGAAGTAATTTGTTATTATACATGCTCTCATCAGTAAGTATTTGCTTAAAAGTTCTGCAAATAGTGAAATATGAAAAGTGTCATCAGTGAATTGTAATAGTTTTACTTTAGTCAATGGATATTTGTAGTAATCCACTGTGAGTACTGAAAAAAGGATAATATCAACAAATTACTTACTGTCTCTTGTTTCTGTCAAGGGATAATGTAGCAGTCAGTTGAATAGTTTTAGAGGTACTCTCCCCTCCCCAACATAGAACTGCTAGCTCTTATTTGAGATCATTTAGCTAGGGAATTTGATTTTGCAGCAGTCAGCTGTAAGGGACTTTTTGGTCTGATATCAATAAAATTGCTGGCAGTGAAAGACTATATGGAGAGGAAGATTCTGTAATGGTTGGCTGCAGGCTATGAGAAGTGCTTTGATGTTTACCTAGTCTGCTTCTGGCTGACTCATTATTAGCATGCTCTCTTGGGGGTCTATATTAAATCAGCGAACGCTGATTTATTGACCCCATGTAAGCAAAACTTACAATCCCGAACACTTAGAACAGCAATTTGTTTTCCAAAAAAGAAAAGAAACGTTAAAACATTGCATAAAGTGGGGGGTCTTCACCCCCCACACCCCCTACCTAAATATACCAAGTCTGAGATCGCACTACAGTGAAGAAAATGGCAAAATAATGAAGGCAGCCAAGCGATTTCTTTCCCAAGGAAAGAGTTCGCATATATGCTGTTTCGGTATTTTGCCATTTTGTGCTTTCAAGTTCGATCAAGACGTATTCGAAAGAATGCGTCTTCGATCATATAATAGGGAACCTCTCTTGGCATTGAACTGTTAGCTTTTAGCTAATATTGTTCAGCTAATGGGCCTGATTTTGCAGTGGCCAGTTGTGAGGAAAATGTTGGTTTTACAGCCATAACATTCTCAGAAATGAAAGGTTGTGTAGAGAAGAGTTATGCATAGTATGACATGAGAAATGCTTTAGTTTTTACCTTTTCTACATGTAGATGGCTAATTAACAGTGTATGCTACAATTCTTGGTGCATAAATTATTATTATGGATAACAAACAACTTTGCTTAAATTTGGTGCTCCCAAAACAATGAAGCCTGAATTGGTTGACAAAGAATAGTGCCACTACACTGCTGTCAGTACTGTGCTTGTTGAAGAAGAATACAGTTGTGAGACACAATTTTAATGTGCAGACGACACTTGTTAAAGAGAAATAAAAGCTTGGTTCCTGAGAAATAGGGAGTTTAATTATTCATTAAGACTGTATATTTGTTTAACAAAGTAATGAGCCAAAAAAGTGGGGTGGTTGGATAATGTGGCAATTCTAATACACTAAACATTTCAAAAATGTACCCAAAGTGGCTGATTGTGGCTTCCTTAGTTGCTATGAAGTCCACAGAACTATTTGAGTTTTTTTTTCAACCACCAAGCTAAAAGATAAAGAGAGTTAATTCTCCTCCTCCAATAAGCCTGAACAGTTCTAATACCAATCAACAGAAAGAAGAAAGATCCTCTAATTTCTTACATGGCCAATGCAAAGTGCCAATACAAAGCAATTCTTAATGTTCCAATGCAGTAGGGCTAAGTAGTGATGAGGTGTGTGTGCCAATGATCTACATATATTATTTTAAGTGTAAGTACTGCAGTGCAGACATAACTGTACAGAATGAAGTGATCAGCCAACCACACAATTCACTCCAGTTCACTTGAGTATATTAAGCAATTTCCATGTAATGAAGTAATACAATCTAGTTATAGTACTTATCTTTGTTTAAAATCTCTTCCTAAATTGCAATTCTGAGAAAGTTATTTGCATGGTGGTGTTCGGTGGTGCTCCCTGCCAACCTTTGTACAAATAATGAGCAGACAGAGAAAATGCTGTGATTGTGATTAAATGTGATTAAATATAGGACAGATCTGTTTTATGTTAGCATATTGCTGATATACACTTTGCATGTTGGAGTTTACCTTTGGCATGTTAGCGTCAAAGCTCAATTCAGAATTTAACTGTTGTGTTTGCTTTACCCATTTGCATGATGTTAGGTAGTGAGCAAACAGTGTTCACAGCTGAAGGGAAAAAGTAAAAACTTTAATTTGGTCAGCTTCTGTAGTGCAAACAGGCTTAGTGGTGATGAGTGGCTGTCAGCACTCTGGACAGTACTGAGTGGAGAAATCCACCTGTCACCTAGCTTTTTCTGTGGCACAAAGTGTAAGCTCAGTGAGCTAAATAAAAACAGAAGAGGTAAAGCAGAGTTTGAGTCCAGTATGCAGATAATTTTACAAAGGGTGTTTGTACTACCAGTTTTCTTCATTCAGAACATGTCCTGCTCTGTACCAGCAAGTGACTGATATAGGGACATAGAAGGTGCAGGTGTGACAATAACCAACACATCTATATACATCTGGTTGAAGAAGGTGTAGGAAATTGGAAATGTAGATGTAGACATGAAGATGGTTTGTTAATAATAGATGTAGCACACACTTACACAAGTTATATTAATATGGAGAAAAATTACATGAATATATAACTTATGTCAGGATTTGAACCTTTGGCAATAGAAATAAAATTTTACAGATAGGTTGATTATCTTAGCTAACCACAGAGGAGCTCATGCTGTGCTAACTTTCAATCACACATCATAAGAGGCACTCACATGTTCATTAAAAGCATTAGGTAGGCAGCAGTATTCATTACATTTGTATCAGTTGTAGCCTCCCTTACATGTTACATGATATTCAACAGCCTGATACATATGAAAGAGAAACTGTATCAGAGTTTATTACCCTAACTCTGTTTTACTGTAGCGCAGGGGATATTGTACTCTTTGCACTAAGCTAACTGTGGCACTGAGGTCTAAGGCAAAAACTCACCACATTTGCAATAACACTTGAAATGCAATTTAGCATCACATGTTACACTTGCTTGTTGTTGCCAGATCTTGCACAAATTTTGAGGACTACAACTCAAAAAACTGAAGGGGGTAGACAGATACATAGGCAACACATACACATGAAAAAGACTTATAAAAACAGACATGAAGAGTTTCATCTAATTCTGGAGTTGAACTGTTATAAAGATACAAAATTAAATGTATCGACCTGTTCATTATCTCAGCACACTACAAAGGAAATTCTGCTTCACATATCAAAATCAGACTACTGAAGAACAGAGATGACCTATTCAGCCAATGGAAGATGTAGTTATTAGTCTTAAACAAAGTAATGACAGTATGAAAATTCCATAAGATAAAATATACATCCATCAGCCTAATGAATAGTCAACAGTACAAAGGGGTGAGGATAGAGACAGATGGACAGACACATATCAATGGGTGGTATTATGGGTCATTAATGCACATCTTTATGGTCTGTCCTCGTTATTCACCTGTCATGCTCTGTATCATTAAATAATGGCTCTGGGGACCAGGAAGCTGTAAGAAAAGCAAAACCTGATTAAAACATGAGTAGAATAAGGGCGGTTTACTAATTCTTCCTTATGGACATGAATGTGTTTGCAAATGCTTTTTTGCAACAGTATTCAAAATCCATTCATTAAAGGTCATATATGAATACAAAATTAAGATGTATGTCATGAAACATATCACAGAAGTATAATATCACAGTAAGAAATAATATGACATACATCTTGAACTGTACCCTTGATTCTATGGTCAAAGAAATAAAGCCTCAGACAAATGATTTATGTTAACACTTCACATAGGAAATTGTGCTTTGTTACATCCGGTAGTCAAATAGCTGTTACAATAACTGTTGCCAAGTATTGCCTTTATTCTGACTTCACTCTGTATTGTGATAGCATGGTGTGTTAAAGGAACTCTGCACAAGGTTAACTGGACTACTGCAGGTGATGGCAACAACTGACCAGTTTTAGCCATAGGATGCGATCAGCCATTCACCATCACTTGACACTGGTGTGTAATGTCAAACTCAATGCGAATACTGAGGACAAAAATTGAAGGCTTTCTTATGAGCAATTTCTGGCCATGTGTGTTGTGTTTGATTCTATTTTTGACCAGATTAAATGTGTGAAAAAGGAGTTGATGGGAAAGTGGTGAAATGGGGGGAGAGGCAATCAGAGGACAGGACTAAGGGGCAAGAATAGAGGAATTTGTAGGAAGGTAGTAGGAGAGAACCATAGCTATCCACTTCTACACAACATAAATGTAGAACTGTAGACAGAAAGTGCTGAATTTTGACTGTCATCACATCAAGGGTAGGTAACAACAACAGAAGAATGTTCTAGAGATAATTGTAACAAATTAGGTGTGTCAAGAAGACACATAGGTGAAATGGAGAGCTATGTATGGTCCATTTTTTGTGGGACAGGTGTCCATTTATTAACTTTCAAAGAGAGAGGAATGTTGGGGAAGGAGTTTAGGAATATGAGAGTTAGGTAGGTAGGGTAGCTGAGGAAGCAGGCACAGATATACAGGACATACAAGACAGACAGGGATGATGATGAGCACAAAAGGTTGGGAGACACCATAAATAGGAATAGGTAGGGGACATTGGAGGCACATCCACATCAAGTCTGAGAATAGTGAGAATCTATCTAGTCCTCACCCTCAGAACTGTCATCACTGTCTCCTGTCTCTGTTTCCTGTGTCAGTGCTCGATGTGGTATCATCTTATCAATATGATGAAGTACCTTTTCTACATGACAGATTCAGGAACTGAGGTCTCTTGCCATGATACCATCCACCAGCCCTATCAGCTTGTGCCTGGTAACAAAATCACCACCTCCACTACTACTACTACTCCCAGAGGGTACAAGTGCACCAGCAGTGAGGGCAGAGCTACCTGACAGATGTAGCAGGAAGGGCAGGGCTTGTGGAGGCACTGTTGACAGGTTTGGACCCTGAAGTGCTGGGTTTCTGTGATCCAACCTGTGGAGAGATGGCAGGCCAATCCTCATTGGCCAGTCTACCTCTCTGTGTTGAATGCCATTTATTTTAAGCAGAAATGTATGACAACAGAGTGTTTTTAAGCCATATAAAATATTTTAAAAAAATGAAAGAGAAAGGGTGAGGTGAGACAAGAGAGAGAGAGAGAGAGAGCATTAGATCCATGGTATGTCACCTGACTATATAATTTTCCTACATACACTGTTATGATTGTCCAGTCTATGTACCTTTGCCACATACAGGTATGATGGGAAGGTCTTACTCTGTTGTATCATTAATCAGTCGCACCTCTGTGATGTCATAAATACAACTATTTGTTTCACTATTGCCGTACTGCATACAACTGCAATAGCTATTAGGTTTACAGTTAGACATAATGCATACATACCCTGTGCCTCTCTGAGGCGATTTAACCTCTCTTGGTGCACCTCTCTGTTCACTGCAATGTCTTCAGCAGCTGTATACCAGAAAAGAAGAGAAGAAGAGACATGAAAACATAGTAAATAACAGTCTTGGCTGTCTACTGCACTCTTTATAACTTGAATGCTGCTGGGTCAGTGTACCTGCACAACTGAGGGGTGTCAGAAGTTCAGAACTCATCCTCCCATCAGCTAAGGAAGTCCTTTTTGCATTGTTTCAGGTCACTATAGTGGTGACAATTCTCTCCAGTGCGTGGGATGCCAGTTTCAATGGAGACAGCCTTGGCTAAGCTGTTCCAAGCCTCAGCTTTATACTGAGACCCAGTATAGTCCCCCTACAGCAGCCTACAGCTGTAGCTCTTCACAAGGAGTTTTGGACTTCTCAACACCCTCCCCCTGTGCTCCAAATTTAGCACCATCATTTCTCTTATCAACCATGTCTGCAATAGTCACCTCTTTGTCTGAATTGGCACCAAATTTCAATCTCGCATTTAACAGCCAGTGCACAAAGATGTACAGCCATGCCAACTACATCTGCATGATGGAAATCAGGGGGATCCATTGCCAGACAATGAAGTGGGGATTTCAACAAACAGCAGTGAATGTGTGAAACATGTCAGTGATAATTGCCATGTGTGATGCCAACCTATTTACCTGTTTCCCGTGGTCAGTACTTACAGGCTTAATGCCTTGCATTGTAAGCTTTGGTGCTTTGAAGGTTATATTGGATGGATGACTTCGGACATAATTTTTTGGGGAATTGCACATTAAAAGGTAGTTTTACAAGGTGGGAATCAAACCTATTGAATAAAGAATGAATACATTTCAAGGCAGGTTATTATTTCTAAGTGTTACTTCAACCCTGCCCATTACAGATATAATACTTTCAGTATGAATGGAGATATAATTCAGATAGGCCTGTATCTATGTGACTTTAAGAACTCCTCAGTATTGCATTCCAGTTTAAGAGGCAGTATTACTGTTTGCAAATATATTTCAAATGGAGAGACTTTCATAAGCTGACTAATACAGGCTGGGGTATGATACATACATACATACATACTACACAACACATACTGTCCTAAACAAATAGTTGGGCTGTGAACACGGAGGTGCACTAAGAGATTTTAACTAAACTACTGTGCCCATCATACATATGCAAGTGGATTTTTCAGTAATTATCATAATTGTCATGCTTAAATAATTGCACACACAAGAAATGGTTTTCATAATTAAGTCATTAATGAGATATTCTACATAGAAAAATGTAGATGTCCTTACATTCATTGCTGCAGCATTCATTACTTGTGGGATTCCCTGCCATGAAAGCCCTGACATCAGCCAGTATACCAAAGCCTACTGTTACACCAAACATCACCTGAACACTCCTCGTGTACCATAGGGCATAAAGGTGACATCCACACATACCATCCTCAAAACTTCTTTGCTACCAGTCCAAACATATTTCCAGATCATTGGTCTGAATGCCTAATGTAATTTTCTGCCAATTTAAATGCAGTTTTAATTCTCCAGTAATGCCTACATAGTTCTACTGGTTCCAAGCCATTGCAGATAAGTACCTCATTGGGGTTTTGTTTTTTCTTAGCATTTTGTTGCTTTGGGGGATTAGTGTCATCCAGGAAGGTTAAATGACAGTGCGGGAGACAGATTTCCCTAAAGACCACAACGATAAGTGTCTTTTTTGCCTAGGAGCTTCTCATGACCATATGACCTGTCCTATTTTTTAGGCTTTTGTTCCGAAAACTCTTAATAGTAGGCTTTCTTCTCTTACCTTGTATCTTGAGAACCAGTGTCTTAAACTTCTTGCTAAAGACACAATGGAAGGAACTTCCTGCCCCAGGGGTCAGCCATTAGGGAAGAAGAAAGTGAAAAATGTAAGACCGGAATCTTCCACTGTCCAGCCTCTGCTGGGTGTTTCTCCTGAGGTCATTGAGAAACTGGAGGCTCGCCTGGCTTTGTTGTCAGATTCCTCTGCTGCAACATGATTGCAGGCTGGGGAGGATCCAGCTGGCAACATGTATGATGAGGCTTTTTAGGCATCTGTTTCGGACGTTCAGGGAGAAGCACAATTGATTATTCTGAGGGGCCTGGAGGGTTCTGCAGATTCTAGTTTGGGAAGAAGTTCCTTCTACAGTTATTGAATGCCATCATGGGTCAGAGTCTTCTAAGTTTTATAGGGTGGATGTTCTCTTAAAGAAGAAACAAAAAACGAAATATGTTTCTTCTGATCGTAGGGATCCACAAAGTAAGTGGCAGTCCTTTACTCAGGGTTTGTTTAATGCTTTAATATCATTAAAACCTCCTCAGTAGGTTTCTTTTCCTGCTCTTCCTTGGTCTTCTACTCCCCTTAAAAGACCTAGAGAACAGGATTCTTCTGAGGAAGAGTTGGATTCTGATGAATAATCCCTGCCTTATTCTACTCAAAATCCTTCTCCTTTGGACTAAGAGTAAGAGGACGAGGAATATAATAGTCCTGATACTCCTTTTGAAGACATTTCCTTTGGGGACACAATCTCTAGGATGATGGAATTTTTTAAATGGGATTGTGCCCAGGTCTTTGATATCCATAAGATGTGCTATGAGTTGCTGCAGATGGAATCTCATAAACCTGCTGCTATTCCTCCTGTTTTGGCTGCTTTGTTGGATGTTTTTTCCTCTGCATCTAAAGCACCTAATTTTCTGCCCCCAGCTCCCAAGAAGCCTAATAGGTTTTATAAGATGCTCTAGGATTGCAACTTTTTGTATAAATGTCCTGCTGCTGACCACTCTGTGGTGCATGTAGCTGCTGACAAGCCATCTCAATTGCTTCCTTCACCCAAGTTACTGCCTTCTGACAAGGACAACAGAACTATGGAAAGACTGAGCAAGAAGGTTTACATTTAGGTATATGTTGGCCCTCTTTTCTCGGGCCTGTCATCTTATTTCTGATCTCCCAGACTTTGAAGCTTAGACTTCTACTCTTTCCTTGCTAGGGACTTTTTCTCAAAAGGTTCATCATTCTATCAAATGTAGTTATGATACAGCAGATGCCTCTTCTAGGGCTGCTGCTTTTGGTTCAGTGATGAGGAGGTATTCTTGTCTTAGGCTTCAACCTTTACTTGAAGATATTAAGGCTAATTTATGGATGCTCTGGATAATAAACTTTTGTTTGGGGAAGCAGCTGCTGGTTTGTTTAAGTCATTTTGGGGTAAGAGGAAGGCCTTACAGGAGCTTAGACATGTGTTTGTTTCTCCTGTGCCTAAATTTTTGAGAAACTATTCCAATAAGCCAGCCTTTGTTTGCAGGCAATCTCACCCTTCTACTAAAGGTAAAAAGAGTGGTAAGTGGGCTCCTCCTGCTAAGGCCACTCAGACTTCAGGGATTTAGAAGCCTTCCTTTCCTGATAAAACAGGTGCTGTATGACTAGCCATCTCTTCCCAGACACATTCCTCTTTCTCTTTGCCTTTCTCTTTCTCTTCATGTTTGGCTTCAGATTACTCAGGACTATTGGGTTCCGTCCATCATTTGGTGGGGTACTTCATTTTGTGAAAATCCCATCCCGCATTTATGGGTATTTTTCAGTCTCCTCAGGAACAACCTTTTTTCCCAGAGTTTCTTCGAGATCTTTTGACTCAGGATACTATTCAAGAGTTACATGTGTCCCAAAAGGGGGAGGGGGGTTTACTCAAAAATGTTTCTAGTGTCCAGAAAAGAGGGTATTTGGAGACTAATTCTATACCTCTCTCATCTAAACACTTTTCTGAAGGTGCCCTCCTTTTGGATGTTGTCCCTTCAGACTTTGTTTCCTGTCTTGCTCCGTCAGACCTATATGGTGTCTCGGGATATCAAGGATGTTTATCTTCATATTCCAATCTATCCTCTTTTCAGGACATTTTTGCATTTCTCTGTTGCTTCTTGGCATTTTCAGTTATCTGCTTTGCCCTTTGGCCTTTCTACTGCCCTAAGGGTGTTCACCAAATGCCTCACTCCTGTGATTGCTTTTTGCAGGCTTCAAGGGATCTAAATATTTCCTTACTTGGATGACCTGCTGATTCAGGCATCCTCTTCAGAGATCCTTCTGCAAAATCTTCAATTTGCCATTTCCCTTCTTCAGAGCCTGGGGACCACAATAAACTTCAAAAAGTGTTCTTTGAATCTTTCTCAGGATCATATTTTTCCGGGTTGCAGGATTCATACGGTGATACTGCTGGCATCACTGCCTCCTCCAAAGACCTTAACTCTCATTTCTTTCTTTCAAATTCATCTTCCTCTGACCTCTATTACAGCCAAGGAGTTTCTGAGAACTCTGGGGTTCATCACATCCACCATTCCAGTGCTCCCTCTGGCCAAACTCCACATGAGAAAATTTCAGTTGTTTCTGAAGTCAGTGTGGCTTCAACATGCACATCCTCTAGACTTTGTAGTTCCTCTTCTTCCTTGTCTCAAGAAGGAACTTCACTAGTGGACCCATCAGTTGTCTCTGAATCTAGGGCTCCCTTTTCATCCCCCTCTTTCCTCTCATGAACTGCTCACAGATGCTTCAGACATGGGATGTGGAGAAATGTTTGCCTCCCTAAATGTACAGGGGGTGTGGTCACCTCTTCAGCAGAAGGAGCACCTCAGTGTCAAAGAGATAAGAGCTCTTATGCTGGCACTTCAGGCCTTTCATCCTCTTTTCTCTCTGGGGCCTCTCAGGGTATTCACAGACAATACCTCAGTGATGCAGTATATAAACAAACAGGAAGGAACAAGATTTTACCTTCTTTGCCAGTTGGCACTTCTGGTATGGGATCTGGTTGTCAAGTATCAAGTGACTCTTCAGGCAGTTTATATTCCTTCAGAGCAGAACACTGTAGCAGACACTCTGAGCAGGTCCTTAACTCAATCCCATGAATGGATGCTTCACAGGAATGCGTTTCTGGAAATTGCTCACCAGTGGGATACTCCACAAGTAGATCTGTTTGCCTCCCCTCTGAACAGACAACTTCCTCTGTTTTGTGCCAAATCTCAGGTCTCTGGTGAGGAAGGTGGATGCTCTCTATTTTTCTTGGAAGGGAATGTTTCTTAATGCAAACCCTCCCCTTCCTCTTATTCCAAAAGTCCTGTTCAAGATTCAACAGGATGCTCAAAAAATCTTGTTGGTGACCCCCCTTTTTTTTTGCTGCAACAGCATTGGTTCCCTTTACTTTTGCATCTAACCAGGGCAATCATCACAAGTTACCTCACAGGGTGGATTTACTTACACAAGACAAAGGATCTCACATCCATCCCCACCTGTCCACACTTCAACTGACACTGTGTGAAATAGGATTTTGATTCCTCACAGACACCTTTTTTCTGAGGTCATGCTGCAACTCCTGCAGGAGGCCAGGAAACCTACTACTAGGAAATCCTACTTATCCATATGGAAGAGGTTTTCTATTTAGTATCTCTCTCATAACCTGGACCCATTTACAGTGGAGGTTCCTTTGGTTCCTTCCTATTTGTGTGAGTTGGTCAATGCTAGTTTGGCCAATTCTTCTATTAAAGCCCACTTATCAGCTTTTTCTGCTTGTCTGCCTTTATAGGTTCATGGGTTCATAGGTAGGTACGAGGCTATTGGCCCTAAGGCCTATATAAGCCTAGTCAAACAGTACCCTGGCTTTTGCCACCCAAGAAAATTATTCTCCTGTGTCCCTGTGAAGCAGAGCCAGAGAAGTGATCCCCCCAGGGTGAATTTCCTATCTCTCATCCAATCATCAAGATTTTTCTTGAAGAGTGCTAATGAGGAGCTTTGTTTGATATAGATAGGTAGTTTGTTCCAGAGTATGGAAAGTCTCTGGGACAGGAATCTATCCCTCCAGCATGTTCTGTTTATTGTGGTGACAAGGTTTAGGTCCCCAGAGCATGTAGTTTGGAGGGATTGGGATTTCTTTATGTGGAGCATGTCCAACAGCTCTGGGTTTGACATAGCTTTGTATGTTAGGCAGAGATCGCCTCTGAGTAGGCGATATGCGACAGAGTAAAGCTGGAGTTTTTTGAGACGGTCTGCATAGGGCATCTGTTTGAGGCCAGTAATCCTCTTTGTGAGGTATTTCTGTGGCCTTTCCAGTTGCTGTAGATGTCTTGTGAGGTACATACCAAAAGGGGCTTTGTACTCTATAATGGGTATAATGAGTGATGAGTAGAGGGGAACAAATGACCTCTTTTTTCCTGGATGAGAAACCTTTTGCGATGAGGTGTGCCATGTAGAAGGATTTCCTGACTATTGTGGCGATGTGAGTATCAAAGGAGAGATTACTGTCCACCTGTGTCCCAAGGTCTCTTATCACACTTTCGGTGTTAAGTAGAATACCACCTATGTGGTAGTTCATGGGTACAGAGTTTTTACCAAAAGGGATGACAATGCACTTTTTGGCATTGAGCTTGAGGCCATGGCTTTGACACCAGGCATCTGTCTTAGTGAGGCCCTTTTGTAGGATGTCCACATCGTTAGGAGTTTTGATTATGGCTCCTAGTTTGCAGTCATCTGTGGACTTTGTTAGCCAAAGACCTTCTGTGTTAGCCTGTACTTCAGAGAAATAGATACCAAACAGGAGAGGACCTAGGACTGAACCCTGTGGTACTCCACTTATCACTGGTCTGAAGTTGGATTTAGAATCTGCTATTTTCACAGTGTGGGTTCTGTCAGTGAGCCAGTTGGCAACCCATCTTGTGACATAGGAATTTATACCTAATTTAGTGAGTTTGTCTATAATTCCAGAGTGGGGGATGGTATTGAAAGCCTTGGCGAGATCTAGATAGGCTGTGTGAACCACCTTACCCTCATCTATGGCTTTGGTGACCACTTCAATGAAGTCTATCAGGTTTAGGAGACATGATCTGCCTTTTACAAACCCGAACTGGGTAGGGTCCAGAGTTTAGAGATTACCAATGTCATTGTTTATAAGTTCCATGATGATACGCTCCATAGCCTTGCAGACCAGGCTCGTCGGGCTAATGGGGCAGCAGTTCCCGGGGTCCGTGGTGGCTCCCCCTTTGTGGAGTGGGATAACCATTGCTGTGCACCATTCAGTGGGCACAAAGCCTGAGGTGAGGCTATGATTGAACATGGTACTTAGATGGGGTGCCATTTCATTCTGTAGTTCATGTAGAATGCAGCCTGGGATGTTGTCAGGTCCCATGGATGCTGTGTTCTTGGCTTTGGAGAGTGTATTTTTTACCTATGCAGCCATGATTACAGATACTTTGCATTTTTCTGGTATAGAGATGGGCCCTTTAGGAGATGAGAGAGGGGTAAAGTTAGCACTGAACCTATCTGTCAGGATGTTGGCAATATCAGTTGGTTCTGTATATTTAGTGCCATTATGCTGTAACTCAGAGCAGATTTGAGTGTTGCCATTGAGATTCTTGACATAGCTATAGAATGCTTTGTGGTTGTCTTTAGAATCAGTAGCGATTTTATTTTCATAACTAGCTTTGGAGGATTTTATCAGGGATCTCAGCTTCTTACTGAGGCTGACCACAGAATTCCTCCAATCATGGGATTTTACTCTTTTTTACAACAGTTTCTTTCTTCTGTTGTAGAGTTTGTTTATAGCAGGGGACCACCAGACTGGCTTTCTTTTTTTTTTGGAGGATAGCATCTTGGTTCTGTTAGGGATTGCATGATCCATGCACTCATGTAAGTGCTTATAAAGTGCAATTGTATAGGATTCAGCAGTCGTATCTCTATTGTCCGTCAGCATGGGTGTCATGAAGTTTGCCACTTCTGTCTTAAGAAGCATGAAGTTGGCTTTGGAGACATTTTTTACAGTGGTTTCCCTAGTGGGGGTGGGATGTGGATATCTAGGGTAATTTTCTGGTGGTTGGATCTGACCAACAAGGAATGGACCCTCTGGTCAGGAACCCATGTTGGTAATGACCAGGTTCAGCTGCCCCTGGGATTGGTGTGCCCTGGTGATGAGGATCCATTAGAGGCAGAATTTATGAATTCTGAAAAAAAGCTTGAGCACGTTGAGCCTTTTCCCAGGTAGTTTTGTTAATTAATGGGTGCTATTGGAATTCCCATAGTTTGTAGGTTGTACCCTAATATTTTCAGTATATCAAGAAATGAGGAATCATCAAAGGGGGAAATGGAATCCTGGGGCATAATTGGTAAATTTTATCATCTTAGTCTTACCCAGAGTTAGCTGCATGGATAATATGCACACTCTGCCGGACAGGTTGCTTGGCCCCTCTTAAGTGGCCGAAAAAGTGGTGTAGGTGTGGCAAGTGCTCTGAGTGAATGCAGGTCTCTCTCTGGAGCCTTCACTGCTGTCGTCACTACACAGATATCTATGTTATCCTCAGATTTGAGTGCCTCTCTGAGTGCATTTTTAGCATAGACTTCTAGCATTAAGTAGCATTACCCTCAGATTTTGCTTGCTTGTACCTGTTACAGTGGTGAATTTGTCATTTGAATCTTGCCTAAAAAGGCACTATAGGGGTGGCAAGAGCCTTAGCCAGTATTCGGAATCCCAAGGGCGACAGGTGCAGGCCATTTCTGGCAAGCATCATGGTTTGTCGATCATGTCATCCCAGGCAGACAGATACTGGATCCGCTTAGAATGACACCAGAAGCTTAGCCAATTGTTGAAGTCAATCATTTTGTCCTTGTACTGTGGTATCATTCTGGGTGATGGCAGGATGCTACTCAGGGCTATGGTCATACCTGCTTGGGCTACAAGATCAGAAAGCTACTCCATGTCTCTTTTCATGTAGTCCAGGGAGATACATCTCAGGTCATTCACACCAACATGGACAATGACAGAGTCATATTTGTACTTGCTGTGGAGTGACCTGAGTACATGCGTTATGTAGTGGATCTTGGCACCTGACAGGTAACTTTCTCCTTGTTTAGCCTGGTGAGTGGAACATCAGTGTGCCTGACTATAGAGTCAACTATGACTAGAATGTTGGGTACGTTGTTATGCCATATGGGCTGTGGTTGAGTGGCACACATAGTTTGTGGGCTATGTGTCATTTGGGTTGTGTTGGGGGGTGGAGGTTGCTTGCGTTTCTGCTTTGGAGGTCCCTGTTGCTTGGGTAGATTTTTTTTGAGAGCCTCCATGAATGTAGGTGTGTGTTTTGTGTTTCTATGTGTGTGTCTTGGTGGTGTAGGTTTTGAGGGACTATGTGATGAGCGTGATGTGGTGCAAGTGTTTACCTTCTCCTCTTGACTGTCTAGTCCAGTCTTGGGTGAAGAGAGCTTTGCTTCCAGTTTGGTTATATAAGTGCATCTCTGACAGGTTGTAGTGTTGGGTGGTAGGAGGAGAGGGCTGTCTGTGTACATGAGGCAATTGCTGAATTGCCCCAAGATGCCCAGATTCATCAGGTAGACAGGAGAAAACACAGGGAGATGACCCTTAGACATGCCTGGATAGGTGCTTATTTATTAAGTACTAAAAACTATTTTCCTCTAGACAAGTGAGGAAAGTTGAGTGATGTAGTAGTTTGTAGCTTATTTAGTGCTTACAATGAGTTCTGAACAAGTGCTGAGCTCAAAGAAACAGATCTGAGTACTGAAACTAGAAAATTGGCTAGTTCTAAGAAACAAAATTAAGCTAGAAGGCTTTATCTCCTCCTTTATCTCCTACATTTGTTGCTAAACAATTTTTTAAAGGCGTCCTTAATCTTAGACCTTCTAGGAAGCCTGTTTCTCCTCCCTGGGATCTTAATTTTGTTTTGAAGAAGTTGACTCAGGTTCCCTTTGAGCTTGCTGATTCAGCTTTCTTGCAACATTGTTCTTGGAAGACAGTCCTTTTGTTAGCTCTTACTTCTGCCAGATGGGTGTCTTAGTTGCAAGCCCTTATGGCTTGTCCTCCTTTATTGATATTTCATAATGAGAGGGTGTCCTTGCATACTAATCCTTCTTTTATGCCTAAGGTGGTTATTGAGTTGTCTCTTAATCAGTCTATTCATTTGCCTACTTTTATCCCCTCTCTGCAATCTGATAGTGAAAGGGTTTTGCATACTCTGGACATACATATACAACTCAGATTTTATTTGGATAAGACTAAGGCTATTAGAAAATCTGATAAGTTGTTTGTTTCTTTTCATCCTAGGTCTTTAGGATTAGTTGTATTCAAGCAAACTACTTCTTCTTGGATTTCAAAGGCTGTTACTTTTTATTACACTTTTCATGGCAAGAGCCTTCCTTCTTCTGTAAAGACTCATTCTACTAGAGCTGTGGCTTCTTCTGGTGCTTTTCTCAAGGGGTTGGATACTAATTCTATTCTTGAAGCAGCTACCTGGACTTCTGTGCATACATTTACCAAGGACTACAAGTTAAATGGTATCTCCAGAGCTAAAGCTGGTTTTGCTAGGGCCATTCTTCATGGCATCTTAGAGGGCTCTACTGCTCCTTCCTCCTCCCAAGTTTCTTCCTGAGCTTTGGCACTCTCCTACAGGTAATGAATACTGCAGCAGTGAATATAACGACATAGTACATGTTTGTAAAATTATACTGTAACAGTAGATGTCCTTTCCTTCACTGCTGCAGTATTCACTCCCTCCCTCCTTGCCCCTAATCCTGTTCCTTCCTGGATGTACTGGTTACCTCCTGAGTTTCCTTAAACTGCTGTTCCTGCTGGTGCAATCAATTCTGAGGATGGTTCATCCAGATGTCATCTTTATGTCCTATGCTACATGAGGAGAATATGGGTGACATTTGGCATACCTTAAAGCAACAGTAGGCTTTGGTATACTGACTGATGTCAGGGCTTCCACAGCAGGAATCCCACAATAAAGAATACTGCAGCAGTGAAGGAAAGGACATCTACTTTTACGGTAAGTTTTTACACAGCTGTACTTTCTCAAAACATTATTGAGACATTTCTTGCAATCAGCCTACTTATGATAGCCATTTGTTTGTAGTGTTACCTTCCTAATCAAAGTGTTATTACAAACTGCATTCTAAAACCCTTTGCAAAATTAAGTACTATCAGGATATGAACCCTGGATCACTGGTGTTCTGCATCTAAAATCAATGCACTCATACCTTGTGCAACAGAGACAATTGTACAGGAGGTGGATGTTCTGCAGTCAGTACTGTTCAGAGTACTGATGTCTGCATATCACCACTAAGCTTCTTTGCACTGCAGAAGGCTGCTCAAATAAAATGTTTCTCTTTTTTCATCAAGAAGGTAAGCTTGATTGTGCACCATTCAGCAGAGAGCAATTGCAGAAGGCAAGAAACAGGAAAAAACAACATGTGAAGTTATGATGAAAGTAAGTTATACATTTTGATAATAATTTCCACATTCCCTTCACATGGTATGGATTTAAATCTCACAGCAACTCTGTTATGGGTCCAAAGTAAATGCATTTACAGCTTGTGCCACAGACAGAGGTATATATCAGGTGCACATCACTTACTCATTATAAATACTGCTCCATGGTGCCATTAGTGTTTACTCTAATGAATACTACTGGAATTAATTTTTTCCTTTTTTCTTCAGCTGTGAGACCTGTTTGCACTCTGCCATGCAGTGTGCAAACAGCAAAGGCAAAAAAAATGTAATTATAACAATTCATATTTCACACCTCAAAACACAAGGACTCCTATTTCCATTCATCAGTTCTTATACTATTAAAAAGACACATGCTGCATTTTCACAACTACTGCAAATATTACAAGCAGCATGTGGCCTACATCATTAGCAGGTTGTGTAGTGTAAATGGCTCAGAAAGGACATAATGACAATAACAGCAGGTCATGCTTGGCATATTACATACAAACAGTGAGGACACAAAGTATGTCATGAAGAGGTACTTCCTACTGTGATGACATATGATTGAGAGAGATTATACAGCATGTCACACTTTTGTCCACAGTACTCATATAAATCCTTTTCTGTTATAATACTGTACAACCTGTCATATAATACAACATACCTTACTAATAATATTAATGAGAACAACAGGTGACTAGACAACAGCATTACCTTTGCAACTCACATGAACTACATGTAAGATATGGAACATTTATCACATACTTTAGCTTATACATTTCATGTACAACATATTATGCTTCCATAGTTTTTGTGTATCCAGTTAAAAATAAAAATATCTGCAAGCTGGATTCAAATCTTGCATGATCTGTTTGATTTCTTTAAACTCATTTCAGTTACACCATGTGCTACAGTGATACTTTGGTGTGGTGCAGAATTTCTTGTATTACTACTCTTCAGAGTGATGTAGCAAAACTGCAAAGTGCATCTGTGCCACTTCAAAATGTGCTAACGATGGCATTCCAAATTAAATTTCTCAGTTTGCACCTTGGGCAGTGGGCACTCGTTCACTACCAAGAAACACTGCCAGTCCAAACTGGGTTTTGCCAAAACACGCACAAATGATAAACCCAACAAAAGAAAAAAATTGGCAGCAGTAGCAGGATTGTGAGCTTTCCTTACTACAAGCTGATCATATTCTCAGGAAATATACATTAACTCTGTCAGACGGCACATTATCTGGATTTGAACCCTCAGTTCATGACAACAACACACACTCAACTGTGTTTCTTATTCTTCTTTGCTACCAACACAGGCTTAGAGTAGCAATCAGAAAATGCACATACCATGCAGATCTAAGAAGAAGATTAAATTATATGTCGATGAGAAGGAAGACCAGAAAATGCTCCTTTCTACTTTGCTAGAACATGTCTGGATAATGTAATATTGACAACAAATTTAGGCTAATAATAGCCCACACAATATTAATGTAAGGTCACCAACACTGCCACCTATTTCTTCTCTTTATTTTCTGAGTGTCTTCCCCTTCTCTCAGCTTAACTAAAAGAAATGCAGTGTCATGGGCATTTATTTGCTTCTTTGTTTCAATGTGTAATATAGTTGATTTGCATTGCAGAACAGTTTTTAAGCAGAGAATGAAGATTGCACTATTATTAAAAGAATATCAGTGTTGTTAAGGTTGCCTCATAACTCCCCAGGTGCTTTGTTTCAATGTGTAATGTAACTGATTAGCATTGCAGAACAGTTTTTAAGCAGAGAATGGAGAGTGCACTATTATTAAACGAATTTCAGTGTAATTAAGATTGTCTCTTAGCTTGCAAGGTGCTTCCACATTTTTTTCCTTAAGTCTGCTCTACATGATACACACACTTCAGAGAGAAGAATCTCTTCAGTATTGCTTGTTGCTGAAGTCAGAGTAATCCTTAACATTTGCAAGCTATTAGCAGCTAACAGTTTTCATTGGGTCTCCCTGCAGTCCTAGGATGTGTGAATGCAATCATGTAGCTACCTACACCACGTTTACCTCCCCTACACCAAGTGAGATGTTTTGTATTCAGGAATGCTAATGATTTAACACTTGCATCTTCACAGCGCTCGGAGGGCTGAAGCTACACTATATAAAGGTAATAGTGTAGCTATGGAAGTGGAAGGAGGAGGAGGAGAGACTGGATACAGACAGATCATTACTGCTAGTTACTTGTAGGATATTTTTATGCAAATTACTGCATTATTTCATATGGGATGTTTACCTTCTTCATGAATTGCTTTCATTTTCATGTTTGGAATGTATTTCAACATGCAATAGGAAAAAATGTATCTGTGTGCAGTTTTTTTTCATTCTGTTTTTGGTATACTGCAGCTATGTCAGTTCTTGCTGTGCTTTCAAAGTTTGTTAATGAATGGTATGGTAACATCACATTATTGTGTTACCATTTGCTGTTGGAATTTCACCAGTTACTGCAGACAGGTGCACTGTGTTTATTATCAATTTTTCAAGTGGTTGTGCATGTGTAGTTAACAGAGGTGTTAGACTTTATGTCCAGTGGTGACCTCTACAACAGTGGAGAGACCAAGGAAATTGCCTTGGCATTTTTACTTTAAATGTTTGCCCCTTTATTTATAATACTGCCATCCAGCAGTAAGTTACACAACTGCTGTCTTACTACAGTAAAGTTAACAGAATGGATGTAATCCTAATATATTACAATTTTTCTTTTTTGGGGGGGGGGTAGGGCTCCCTTAGCTTGTGTGCAGTCTGAATTTAACATACCACTCAAATGTACAGATTTTTGCAGAATGTCCTGATCTTACATTTTTGGTCTGTTTTTCATACATTTGTGGTTATCTGGTAATTCATTGGCAAAACAGTGAGGACTGAAGTCAGAAAAATAATAACAGTAATCTGAGTTCACACTTCACAGCCTTCATAAAATTCATACTAATGCAAATCCTGTTATTCTATCAACTTTCTAAGTGTGTAAGAGCAATGTTTAAAAAGCGTCCCTAATTTTGGGCCTTTGTCCCTCAATTATTTGTGACTTTGTCCAGATTTCTTGCTGTTAGAAGTTGAGAAATGAGCATTGCATGTTCAATTATTTTGTATTGAGGATGTGGCACAGATTTTATTTGAGGAGAATAATTTCTCTTTGTGCTACATATGTGTTTTGTCTTTTTTCTGTTTCATGTAATACAGGATTATTGCACCCAGTCCATCTGTTCCATGAAAGTCACTATTCCGTGATGCAGGGATTGAGGTCATCATCAAAGCAGTATGTCGCCATGGATCCATCCTGCTTGACAGAGGCAGAGGTGATATGTCTGCCAGAAAAAGCATATGGCAGCAGGTGGTCACTTTCATAAACACAGTGGGCCAGAAAATATAATTAGGTGTGGCACCACAGTGGCCCACAGGAGGGCAGGTGTAGCGGCACAAGAATTGATAGCTATGGGGGGGGGTGGCTGCTACCAAACCATTACTCACTGAAACTGAGCAATTTCTGTCCACTGTCAGTGATCCTGACAGCTTAGCAGAGGGTTTACACAGACTCCTTAATGTTGGTGCTGATGTAGACAACAGGTCAAGTGTGTCCCAAGAACAACTTCCAGATATGCCATATATAAGGCATTTTCTGCCATTCTAGACATCTTTATGTTTTAATATTTGTATATTTCTGATATATACAGAAACATTAAGACATGTGGCTTAGAAGAGACCCAGTCCAACAGAGACTGTTTTTGCTGGGGAATTCTCAGTCTGCTTGATTCTGAGATATTTCTTAAGGGAAAGATAGGCAGAGGATTATTCTCTTGCTCTTGCATCATTTGCATTATGATGCTTGTTAGCCTTCTTTCCACTGCATTCCACTTTTTTCTATGGACATCAGAATTAACATTTGAAAAGGCCACATGCACAAACTTTCTTTGAGTAGTAATAACCATTAATTAGACATAAGTCTGAGGATAGAGTAATTGTTCTATTCCTTTAGCATCTAAAATTGTTGAATATGAGTGTTTGGAACACTATTTGTATCATTTCTAGTCACTATTTTTCTCTTTCTTGTCTTTGTTGCTTATTATCACATGTGACCCTGACAGTGGAGGCATAGAACTCATACCACCTGATGTCAGAGTATCGGTAACATCTGATGAAGTATGGTGGCGATATAGAGGCTCAGTTAGGGGGTGCAGAGGTTCAGTCTGACACTGAAGATGTGACTTTCACATGTCCTGGCCTTATTTCACCCACAGTCAGTATGCCTCTGCATACCCATTCCACTGAGCCCTCAGATAGTAGACAGGTTGAGGGTGACACAGTTGATTAGGGTAGTGTGGTTACTCAGCTTGCAGAGCTGGGTTGAGTTTGCCTTTAGCCATTATGACAGTGTAGAACCACACATGAGGGCTGCTAGGGGTGCTTGGAGGAGACCTACTGTCCACCTTCCTTCTGATATTGGTGTGTCACTACGATCCACCAGATGTCTGTATGGGGCCTTCATGGAGAAACAGGCATGTTCCACCAGGGTCTTGGAAGAGATAGTGCGAGCCTTAAATGTGGTGCATCCTGATGTGTGACTGCCTCAACTGTGTGGGTAACACCTTGGATAGGATGAGTCTGTAATGGAACGTCTACTGGGGGAGGGTCAGCACCCATATGTATGTAGAGCTGCAACATCCTCTGGTGTTAGCCGACAGGCAATGCCAGATCTTGCTTCCATAGTGACATTACTTCCACTGCTCCACCAGTGTTTGAGGTGTCCATACCAAAATGTGGTAGGCCAAGGGGTTGTGGTTCTGGATACAGTTGTGAAGAGACCTCATTCAGCAGACATTGCTCATGTTCAGACAGGATCCCCACTTCGAACCGGGGGCAGTAGGAGTGGCAGTTCTACTCCTGGCAGAGGCAGTTTGCATGGTCAGGAGCAATGATATTGAACAGACAATTACATCATGCATGATTCTCACCTGTCCAACATGGCAGGATGTAGTGCTAGCACAGATCTTATGTTCAAGCAGACATACATGATTTCACAAAGAATGCCTGTACCGACCCACACACATGCAAGCTAAGAAAACCTTCATGTTGATTGGGATACATCTCCTGTTAGTGGCCTTGAGATATTTCCTACTTTACTGAATGTTCTGTGTTTCTTACTTACATGCACTCATTATTTGGCATCAGCCTTGGCTTCCTGCCTCCTCCCACCCTCCCTGTGTAAATGAAAATGACTGTGTCATGCCCTTTGTTCATTTGGTTTGACTTAGGGTTGCATATATGTCTGATGCACTGAGTTGATAGCTAAGTGAATCTTTCTCATTATGTTGATTTTATGCATATGTAATACATAAGAAAATTTGGGATGTTTTTATACATGTTGATTTTGCAAGCATTTTTCTTTTCACTTAGTAAGTCATGCATTCAAATCACTGATATTGCATTCCTGCTTATTGCTGTAGTCATAAAACTGTTGATATAACTGTCCTGTTGGCTGTTTTGTGTACAGTGGGTAAGTGACCGGCTTGATGCCAGTTATTCCATACAATACATAGCTGTATACTTCAGATATAATTGCAATAAGCCAATAATGCCATTGTTGGACACCTAACACAGGTTCTGCTTTACATTTATGACTAACAATATGCAGGTATATCATTTATGTTTATCTTCTTACGTTTGTTCATATACTTACAGGTTCCACATTTACCTTTACATTGCTGCAGGTACGAGTCACGTTGTTTAGGTCTGTCTCTATCTGATGCTATCTGTACACAGCTATTACATGGGGTAGTAAAGTTTGTGGACAGTGGCTGGCATCGGTTTTACTATATGTATGTGCTGAGGTTGTTATGTGTATTCCTAATCTGGTGAGTGTATGCTACCCTTTGCCTCTTAGCTCATGGTGGGTGTGTTATCCTTTGCCTCTCAGCCAGTGCAAGGACATACTGTACATGCCTATGTCTGCTGACTTCCTCTGCACCTGGAGGTTCTGATTCAGAATCCTTGTCTGTATGTGCTGGAGGTGCTGGCCCTGTCTGTGGTCCAGAAATGTGTGGTCCTGGCCCTTGCTGTCCCTGGTGCAGCTGTTTCCTCAAGATGATATTGTGCAACATGGTAAAGACTATGAGAATTTCTTGACAGGTGCCTAGGTAGAACTGGAGGACATGCCCTAATGTGTCCAGACAGAGCAAACATGACTTTAGCATGCCAAACACATGCTCTGTGATGTTTCTAGTTTGAGCATGGGCATCATTGTATCCTTCTTCTGTGGGTGTGTGTGCATTTCTGATGGGTGTCATGAGCCACAGTTCCAGTGCATAACCTGCTTCACCCAGTAGATGGCCTTGTGGAACATCACCCCTAGCAAGCCTTCTGTAAAGCTGAGTGGTGTGGCATATAAGTGAATCATGGTAACTGCCTGGGTTGCCTGCACACACATTGAGGATGATCCCAAGAGCATTACAGACAGCCTGACAGCTGACTGAGTGGAACCCCCTCCTGTTGATGTATGTCCTTCCCTGTTCACCAGATGGGGCTTGTATTTCTATGAGTGCAGTCTGTGACTCCCGAAACTTCAGGGAAGTGTACTACAGCATAAAATTCCTGCATTTTTCTTGCTCTCTCCTCTGGTGTGTGTAGAAATTAGATGTACTCCCTTGCATGTTCTAGCATAGTATTAAGACATTGGTGCAATATTCTGGAGGTTGAGGCCTGTGACCCTAGTATATCCCTTGTGGGTCTTTGGAATGTACCAGTAGCTAATATCCTTAATGCTACACATACCTTAGTTTCCATTGGTATATGTTCTCCTTGATTTCTCCTAGATCTGAGTTGGAGGTGGCAGAAGTTGCAGAGTTCCTGTACTGTTTTCTTACCAACACTGAATTGCACTAATATCTCAGTATCATGCAGTCTATGATATGTTAAATGTTGTATGAGCACACTTCTTCTCTTTGGCTGAGGTCTGTCAGCAGCAGAAGCAGTATAGATTTGATCCTACTGCACATGCAAGAGAACAACAACTGCAAATAACATTTCCTTTTTTGTAAGTATGATTGTGGCTGTATTCCAATAGGTTTTGGAATTCATGGCAAAGAGCTACACCAAGTGTACGTGGCTACTTTGTAGCTTCCTGAATGACTCTGTCATTTTGGATTGGTTAATTAGCATGTAATTCAGCTAATTATGCTTTCATTAGCATCTTCTGCTGTTTACCTTTGTTTTGTTGCTCTACATGACCCATAGAGCCATTTAATAAATACAAAATAGTGCACTATCGTGTGTGTGTTGCAGAGCAAACCACACAAGATAGCAGAGCAACATATAGCCATTCATGAATTCAGCCCAGTATTTGTTAAATGGTACGTTTTATTGGATTTTAAAAATATAAATAGCTGTGTAGTTCATTAGATGTGTAGAATTTAGAATTATTTTCTTTTAATAATATGGGATTATTTACTGTAGCATAGAATTGTTTACTGTTGCCATACTCACTGTTTCCTTCACAATCTGATTTACCTCACTGTGAAATGGAACTGTCTGTACATTTTAGCAGCTGGTTTTAAAAATAAAGACAGATTCTATGGATGCACATTTGAATTTTATCAAACCTTTGTGGAGTTTTCTGAATCAGAGGTGCCATTGTCCTTTTCTTACTTTTTGTCATAGATTATTTGGAGTTGGAAATAAACCAGCATGGAGTGTACTGAACCAGAGCTGTTGCAGTCATTTTCTTACTTTTTGTCTGTGACTGTTACTTACTCTCAGGGAAAGTCTATCTAACATGTGAAGAAAGTTAAACAAAGGATTTCAGGATCACAGAGTTGTACTTTAGTTGCATCCTTTTGCTTCACTCATGTACAGTAAATAACTGGAAATAGCAGTAACAGAGCCAGTTGGATTGTTTGCCATCAGTCGGCCGTATGAAACATTTTCTTTTCTTTCCCTCTGCAATTGCATTTCAATATTATATGCACGGTAAAATACTTGTAAACAGAGTAAACTGCTTTCATTTGCTCCTTCGTAAAAACTTGTGAGTAATGTCTTATTTTGTTAGTGAAGGACGTTCTCATATCTTAGTGTGACTGCTGTACCTACCTTTCGAAGGGAGACTGCTTGGCTAATACCAATTCATTCTGATTGGCTGTTCTGAAGAGTGGTCAATAGCTGAGATCTTGGTAATAGTTTTGTTATTGGATTGGTGGCAGTCTACCATGAATACAGGAAAAGGTACTGTCACTGAGAGGTATCCATAGTCCCTTCTGGAAAACAGTATGGCCAGGACTCTTTAATGCACCGTGACATGTACATCTTCATGTACACACTGCTGCACCTTTTTTTGGAATATAGCAATCACCTTGATACGTGCAGCACTGTATAGTGTGACCATGCTGAATACCAATGAGGCAGTCTGTGGTAGTCATATGCTAATTAGCCATATGTTCTTTTCCCTGCATCCACCTCCAGGAAGGCATCTATACACTGAGCAATCCAAGAAACCACTCCACCATGCAGATCAGCATGGTCATCTCCACATCACTGTATTGAACAAAGACAAGATTATGTTCAACTACCTGCCAAGATTGTGGTATGCAGATCAGGAGTGATGGGAGCCACTAGACACCAGGGAGAGCACACCGGTGAAGTGCCCTAATGGTCCTGACATCATTACGAAGATCAGGAGGTGAGGGGACAACTAGCTACCAGGGTACAATATTCTTAAGTGCCTTAACAACACCAACATCACAATGGGGATCAAGAGTTTGGGGGATTCACAAGACAAAAGGGATTACTGTACATCTAAGTACCATAATGGCATCAAAAGCAGGACTGGGGGTTGATGGATTCACTAGACACCAGGGAATTATATTTAAGTGCAGTAATGGCTCCAAGAGCAGTAGAGGGATTGGGGAAGGGAGAGATTCACTAGCCATCAAGGTGGTGTCATAATGGCTCTTACAGTGTTATGGCCATTGGGAGCTGGGAGGACACATTAGCCACCAGAGCATACTAGATACATGCCATAAAGGCACTTCAACTATTATAGGGGTGGGTAGGTCACAGGATGGCAGATAGGTCTGGGACAGGAACGTGACTCACCGTTTATGTGTGGTTTTTGTACATTTGTATGTGGGAGAGTGGCTGGGGGAGAAATGTCATTGCCTACACAAACAACAATTTGCTACCATGACACAAAGATCAGCATGTCCTGGTAGTAAATGTAATTCAGACCTATTCTTCATTATTCATAGGTAAACACTAGGCTATCAGTCTGCAGATTATCACAAGTCTAGGCAATAACCAGAGGTCATAGTCAAACCAAGTACTTTGTATTTGTGAGGTAATGACCTTAATCATTAGGCTAACCCCACCTCTATGCAAATCCACTGACAATGAGGTCTTACCTTGTCAAAGCTAATATGTCTCTGAATTGCAAATTAGCACAAGTTGAGAGCAGAATCTTTTCAGCATGAAACATACAGCTCACGCTACTTCCTTTAATGAATCCCTGTGCACGAGTGTGTGTGTGTGTGTGTGTGTGTGTGTGTGTGTGTGTGTGTGTGTGTGTGTGTGTGTGTGTGTGTGAAAAACAGTTTTATGTCTCAGTAACTGTTGGTAAGTTTACATTGGAAGGCACTGGGTTGAGACTGAGATGGGTAAAATCCTGGAGAGACAAAGATTATAATATTGTTCTGTAACTGATAATGTAAAGCTTATTCAGGTGTGAATTGGCTGTAACCTAAGGAACTAGTGTACATTTGTATATGCTCTTAAGACCAGTCACCTTTTGCATGCATATCAGTGGTAGTGGTGTAGATTTAGTCAATGAAACACCTTCCTCTCTTATTATTTGGTGACAGATTTGGGATTTATGTCCTATCCATTTGTCACTTAAATTGGCCTTTATTGCTGTTCTTGACACAGTTGACACATTTGGTAGCAATGTGATTTATGTCCTGTTCCTGATATATTTAGTTTGAGCAGGTCTGATCTGCATTATGAGGACTACGGTTTGTATGTACTTCAGCATATTCAGTAGCAGCATCACTGCAAGTCATTATGGGAAGAATGTTTATTAAACAGCAACAGGAAGTGTTGCAAAAGGAAATGGCAAGCTAAACTGGGTACAGATTGACTGGAGACACTTATAAAGAAACTAAAAATCTGGAAATGTGGATCAAGGATATGGAATTTAGAATTAAGAATAAAAAGCACAAGTTTACGTGCCTTTGAAAAGGGAGCGGTCCCAAGAGAAAATGGGTGTTGGAAACGCTGGGATTACAGGAACAGAATTTAAAAAGTATTTATTACTGCAGACTTGACTGCACTGAAGCTAAGCAAGAAATCCAACAAGCTAGCCAACCTTACCTTTCAACCTCTACAGCCAAAAGTCTGGACAAAGCCTAAACTAAAGGAGGAAAAAAAACTCACGGGGACAAATTTTAGACATTGCTCTTATAGACACAGAGTATTTGTAGAATAACAGGCTTTGTGTTAGCATGCATTTTCTGAAGGATGCAAATTCTGAAACTTAAATGTATGTCATTATTTGGTAAGTCTAATCCTCAGTGGTTTGTCAGAAATACAAATGTTATGAGGAATTAACCAAAAATATGAGGCAAAAATCTGGACATTCTGTGAAAATCTGGACAGCTGAGACAGGTCTTATGCTCTCCTGAAACCAGCCACACTATAGACAAAGGTGACAACTGTCCAGGAGAAATGAAGCAAGTACCAGAGATGAACCTAAAGAAACACAGGCTGACTTAAAACAGAGTACAGACTGTACAAATCTGAGGGCTTTGAACAAAATTTAAATAACATGTACTTTAAATAAGTGAATGTATATGTACTCTCTTGAGTAACAAATACAACAAAAGATAAGTGAACCATTCATGTTCCACTGTAGGATTTCATTCTGTTTTTACATGTATTCTCTGAATGACCAGGTGGATGATCAGATCCAACACGGACTGTTCTCAGCCATTACTCAGGTCAAAGGATACAGAATAAAATAGAGATTTGAAGTGGAATATGGCAATGCATATTTCTTGTTTGTAGATGTGACAATGGTTTATAATATACCTTACCAGTTTGTTGTGAAAATAGTTCACATAGACATTTGACTGTAGACAATATATATATATTTTACTTTTACTGAAATGTTTTTCACCAATATCACCATACACATACAGTCCAAGATTAATTCATTACATTTTTGATAAAGGTTAGCCTTGTTAAACATTCCCTCTTTTCCCTAGCCTTTTATTTCCATTCCCTGCACAGTTTTTCCTCATCCAGTGCTTTTCTTCTTTTCCTACCCAATTTCTATTTCCCACTCTTCCCTTTTCCGTTGTCCTTTTACCCACATGGTGTTAATTCTATTCAATTACTTAGCATATATTGCACAGAAAAATAAACTTTCTGCCCATCCTCTTCTTATCTTACCTCTTCACCCATTCATTTTCTCAAGTCTTATAACTCTGCTTGTGACCGTTATGAATCTATTTCACATCCTAGCGGGAAGCCTGCTGGCTATCATTCTAGTTTCCTGTTACGATGCCTTTAATTTCCGTTGCCAACACCCTTTGCATTCTCTCCCCAAGTCCTACATGCAGACTTCATTTGTTTTTTCATTCTTTCTGAAACAGCTTCTACATTATCTCCATCACTTTTACCCAGAACTCTTCAGCTCATTCACATCCTCAAAATGTATGCTTCATCTTGGCCTCTCCCTGTCCAGAACTGCAGCAAATGCCATTCTGTTTTCTTCCTTCCTTTTCCATTCTTTTTGCAGTAGGAAAGATATATTGGAATTCTGAAATTTTGGTCCAACAGGCTGTATAGTGTATTCATTCATTTAACTATTTCTAAAACTTTGTCTCAGACTTGAGATAAGACCATCTAGCCCCTCCGTCCTACTCTATCATTTCTGTACAGTTTCTGCATAGTTCTTTTGAGTATTCTTGACTTCTCTGCCTCTCAAGTCAGTGCGGATTATCTTGCATCTTTGCTTTATGGGTTTACACAGTTTCTCTCATTGTACACCCTTATCCTTTCTCCTTTTTTCCTTAACTCTCTTTTATCAGCTTATTGCCTCATCCTCCATGTTTATTTTAGAGACATACATCCCCACCACCCAGTCCATAACAGTCTAAATTGCTCTGTCAACTCATCCTGTGTTTTGACTACCATCTTGCCATCAGGTGTTGCCCCGATCTTACTTCACACTATTGCCACACCCTCTTATTTATTGCTCTACTTCTAATCACCAATGTTTGTTTCTCCATGGCCCTCATTACCTTGTTCTCCCTACTCACAGCCATTTGGTTTCCAGAATTTCTTACACCAAGCTGTTTTCTCTTATTTCTCCTTTCCTTCTTTCCGCCATTTTGCTGATCCATTGTAAGATGCTGAACATTAGTATATAACCTGGGATTTCTGGTAACACCCATTTTCCTCATTTCATGGTCACTATTAATTTTGTCCTAGCAATTCTTTGGCCTTTTCCTTTTTTCTATCCACACTTCCAATTTTGTTTGTACTCCCATTAATTTGCATTGTTCAGGATTTGTTGGCAAGTTTCTTAGCAGAGAGACTATTACTTGACTCACTGCCATCCATACTTCTATGCCCTTTCCCAGCAGTATGAATGCTGCC
This sequence comes from Protopterus annectens, assembly GCF_019279795.1. NCBI lineage: Eukaryota > Metazoa > Chordata > Ceratodontiformes > Protopteridae > Protopterus > Protopterus annectens. Next base: position 305,738,547 of record NC_056748.1, read on the forward strand.
TTCCCTCCCTTATTCCATATTTTCTCTGCTTTCTGTCTCAGTCTAAGTTTACCTGGAAGTCATCTGTCACTGCTGTCTCTACTAAAAACTAGGAATGGTGGATGATTTATCTATTTTATTTTTACCGCACTCTTCTCCTAACATGTTTCTATTATGACTAACACTTTCTTCTTCTGTGAGTTTCAGAGATGAAAAGCACCACCTTCAGTGCTGCCTCCACACATCTAGACAGACATATGTGACTATACGCATACAAAATAAACCCCTCAGTGCTGCTTTCAGCACTCTACTAATCTCATTTTCTAATTCCTCAACCTCTGACATGAGCAACCCCGGCAAAAGTGAGAAATCTTGTTTTATGTCACTTTCCACAATCACTGTTTTGCACACACTTCCATTAATCATGTCTTCCAACTCTGCATTGTAACACGTGACCCTTTACCATTTGAAAAAGCTTTTCCATACACCTGTATGAGATAGGAACTCTCAGGTAAATCAACATTCTACCAAGTCAAATGTTTTTGTAGATTGACATCGTCACACCCACTTCCTTCCCTATTACTTTCTTTCTCCATGAAGTTCATCAATCTTTTTAATTTTCCTCTGCCAGAATGTTCTTTACAAACCCATTCTTTTGGGAGCACTTCATGCAATCTTTCTGCCAGAATCATTGGCAATATCTTGATGTCTGCATTAATCAGAAATACTGAACTCTGCCACACCCCGTCCCTGTTATTATTACCACTTTTGCCCTTCTTAGATATGACTCCTGTTTAGCCTGTGCTGTTCTATACCTTGTACAAACCCTGGTGTATCTGCTCCTGTCCCCACTTATACAACTCATCGTCTGAATACTGAGCAACATTAGTGACTCCCCATAGTGTTAAGATCTGGATATAACTGGATGCATTATATGTGGATATACATAAAATTCATTGTTGTACAAATACCATCTGACATTGGAAGCAGAAATGTGGGTTACAAAGTAAGCTGTACAATGGCAAGGTCTGCCTATATTTAGTAGCTCATGTGAGGACATGACCACCCAAGATCACCAACTTTTCAGTATTCATGTGAGGAGCTGGTTCTGTTGCCCCCAGTAACCTATTTTATAGCTGCTGTTTCTATGACTCACCCGCATGCATGCTAGTGGCAGACCTGCACTATATGCCAATGAATTTCTGTCTGTCCTGCCACATACTGGCAGTCATAATCTAGGACAGGCAAGACATTCTTCTGTAGGGCATCTGAAAGGACACTACAATGTCTACACTACAATAAGGAATTATATCTGATGATTGTATAATACAAATGTCAGCTATAATAGCACAGAATGTAATTTCTGGTGTACTGTATGTCTTGTATTTTTTTTTTGTATAATTTCTTGTAGAAGTTTTTTGTATAATCTCTGTATGTGGAGCTTTTCTCCCCAGGCCTCCAGTGAAAATGGGTCTTATCCCATTCAGACTTTCCCGGTAAACAAATGTAAAATAAAATAAATAAATAAATGTTCCTCCAGTTTAAAAAGATCATGCCTCAATCTTACAATACTAGCAGACATCCTACCTTCCTATTATACATGCAGTCAAATACCTTATTAACTATTAAAAGATTTTATAATTACTCAAGGACACAGCCAATGGCCAGTATATATCTGGAACCATGTGCTAGTCTGCAAACACTGCAGCATAGGTCTAAGCAACACTTTCCTCACATACTACACCGTGTACAACATCAGTTCCAAATACCACAATACATGGCAAAACAAAAGAGACGGAAGGTTGATGTACTTCCCACACTATAAATATTCCCCTACAACACTGCCGAGTCTGATATTTATTATCATGATTCATGTGGGACTGTAAATGCCAAAGCAGTGCAGTTTTTAATCTTAATATGCTATGAATAACTGCTGCAATCAGTGTGCTAATTTGCAAGGAATGTTTGAGAATTACCTTACTTTCTGGGAGTGTTAACTAAAGCAATAGGATAATGACTACAATACTTTTTTTTTCTCGTAGTATATCCACTGACCTGTTCTGTGGTGGTGGTGCTGCGGTAGCGTTGTCGCCTCACAGCAAGACGTTGTCCCATTCGATTCTCAGCTAGAGTGTCTTCTGGGAGGAGACATGCATGAATGGGTGTACCTTCGTTGAAGGTTGTGCGTCAGGGCTGGCAACTCGGCACGTAAAAATCCACTTCCAATCATTAGCGGACCGGAGTTCTGCTGTGGCGACCCCTAACCGGGAAAAGCCGAAAGACACAACAACTATCTCCACTGACCTCTGGCACTTCCTCTGCAAATTCCTTCTGCTCCCATCCTTGGCATTTCCCCACAACAGTAATCCGTGCAATATGCAGTACCTGGAAGGTCTCCTTTTTGGTACAGCCCTCATAGCTGGCCTTAGGAAAAGGCCTACTACGCAGCCACCTAGGGCACCGCTCTAGCACGGGTGCTTTTCCAGTATTTATTTGGTGTAGAGAGACCAGGATGGAAGCATTGGGTGGTGTGGGAAGGCGCCGTGGAGCCCTTTTGCCTAGGGCACCAGTTGACCTAAGACCAGTCCTGACAGCCCTACATCTGCAGGCATTCTAGTTCTCTATGTATAGTTTCTCTGGGGTGAGAACCAGTTGTATCCTGCAAAGTAGAACAAAACAGATGAGGAGTTGTCATCATGAAATTGAAAGTAGGTTTTCCTGCTTTAATCCTAACTCTCACTGACATGTTGGTTTAATGTCACCTAAGTGGGCATTACAGTGGTACAGCAAGGGGAAATGCCCTCATCTATGCAACATTGTATCTTTATTTTGCCTACATATCTACTGTAACACTGGCTTCATCATCACAGGCCCAGTATCACCACTGGAGCTTATGAAATGGGCATGTCCCCAGCAAGTCTCCACACCATTCCCATTGACAAAATGTGAGCAGACAATGCCTTGTAATTTCCTCTTTCCCTGCACTGACTCCAGCAGGTGCCCAAGTCACTAACCAAACTCAAGTTACCTGGGTCATGGTCAGGGCTTTATCCCCTGTGTGCTACCAGACCTGGCTTGTGCCTTTCTATGCTTGGTGGACAACATAGTACGGCACTTAGATTCTCTAACACTGGAGCCTGAGCCAGGACATCTATGCATGGTGATATGATGCCTTCATGATCAACATATTGCTTGACAGCTTAGTGCCACATTTGCAGACTTCAACCACAGTAGGACTGCCATTTTAATGGAAAATCTTATTGATATCAGACAAAATTTCCATTCTTCATTGTGGAATATCATTCCCTGCTGAAGAATCATCAGGAAATTCTCCTGATTGCAGCATCTTAAGGATGTATGAGTGAGTAGAGAAGTTATATAGTGAGAGCAGAGATGTCCAGGAAAGAGAAGGAGAGAGTCAGCATTTAGGTTATCCCTGATACCTGCATTGTCTTAAAATGTTGTCATAGAATAGAGATTTTTGGGAATAAAAGTATTAATGCACTGTCATTTTAGAATCTCTGCTCCATCTGCCCTGCATCCTTTGTGGTCTTGTATACATACTTGTGTATCAGCTCCTTTCATGGGCTGAAGTAGAGCTCTTGGTGTTTCATGTTTATAATGTTGCAATATTGTCTTAGAATCCACTAACTGCTCAAAACCCTGTACTCCACTGTATCATAATGGATACAGGCCCTGTGTATACTAGATCTTTTACGTATTCAGAGAGTTTTTCACCCCAATATGAAAAATAAATCTATTTTCCCAGTACAGCAGATGTAATTATTTACTATGGCACTTTATCAAATAATAATAACAAACATAACAGTGTAGGTCAAATATCATTGACCCATCAGAAATGGCATGGAGGTGTGGCAGTGGAACAGCAGATAACCCACATACGTTCTGGGAATATATTGGCACTATGCAAATTAACTGTTAAATGAGATAGTTAAGACCAATATAAAAATGTGCTGAAAGCTTTGGGATTTTGGGATAATGACAACTGGTAGTAAAGAAGACCAGCCTGTTCAGAATGCTGGTTGGACCTGGACTAGTGTAGTAAAACTATTCTGTGATAAACAGTGGAAAATGAGGACATCACTTCCATTATAAATCCGTGAGAATTTCCCTGATCAGTACCTAAGATGTATGTTATATTCCTTTAAAAAGTTCTAGTATAAATGAACATATACCTACAGAATGGGAAACCTTCAGCGTTTATGGGTCAACAGACAGAATCACATGAATATGATGATAAAGCAAACACTACAAGTGGGTGTTAGTATATCAGGATTTACCAACATTTGGCATGGTTTGATCATGAGGGAGAAGCCCAAATGATCAAATAAAGCCAACTGTGGGTAAATCCTGATATACACACACACCCATGAGTGGGTTATTGCTGTTATACACTGACATTATTTAAGAAAGACTGCTTATCTTTCTTAAATAATGCCTTTGAATAATGGAGCCATACTGTTCCTCTCATTGCCATTCTTCCACAATTTTTGATTTACTGCACATGCGTATAGGAGTTACCCACACTTGCACAGTACATCATGCATGTAGGAGTTACCCACACTTGCACAGTACATCATGCATATAGGAGTTGCCTACACTTGCACAGTACATCATGCATGTAGGAGTTACCCACACTTGCACAGTACATCATGCATGTAGGAGTTACCCACACTTGCACAGTACATCATGCATGTAGGAGTTACCCACACTTGCACAGTACATCATGCATGTAGGAGTTACCCACATTTGCACAGTACATCATGCATGTAGGAGTTACCCACACTTGCACAGTACATCATGCATGTAGGAGTTACCTACAGTTGCACAGTACATCATGCATGTAGGAGTTACCCACACTTGCACAGTACATCAAGCATATAGGAGTTGCCTACACTTGCACAGTACATCATGCATGTAGGAGTTACCCACACTTGCACAGTACATCAGTGCTGTTGAATTAAGGAAATGGTGAAAAGGGAATCACTGCCTGCTGCTTTTTTTAGGAGTAGCAATGGAGAAAGAGAATACCCGTTGCTGCTATGAGACAAAAATCTGGACATTATGCAAAGAACTGGGCAGTTGAAAGGCACAAGAGTCTGCTGAGATTTACAGAGGGACAGTGCAAAAATGAAGGAAAGTGGGTACATTTCTATCCTTTCTTTTTCAGAACCTAGATAATTTTTCCTTCTTTTTTAGCACTGTCCCTCCATAGCATATTCCAATAGAAAAGTCTGGTTGCTGAATGGTACTTTAGCAGCTGTTTTTTTCTGCTGGTATATGTATGATTTACAATGGGCACATTGGTTGGGCTGACCAATCATCATGCACATTTTTGAATAATGAGCTATCATTGTATAATAAGGGATAGCTGTTATCTTACATACTGTGTACTATTATTGTACTGTTAAATTAATCTGAGCCATGTACATAGTTTGATATTTTATATGCCATTGCTTTGTTAGTCTAAATGAAGTTAGATTTTGTAATTTTGTTATAATGTCTGTCTCTTAAACCTACCAGTATATCTTACATAAAAACTGAGATAAAAAAGACATTGTATGGTTTTATATGTCTATCTATATGTATATATATATATATATATATATATATATATATATATATATATATAGCGTCTATATTAAATCAACAAATGCTTAAAAAAGTGAATGCTGATTTATCGACCCCATGTAAGCAAAAGCTTATAATCCCAAACACTTAGAACAGCGATTTTTTTTTTCTCAGGGAAAAAAATTGCTGTTCCAAAAAAGAAAAAAAAAATTTAAAACATTACATAAAGTGGGGGGGGGGATTGTACCCCCTAACCCCCCTACTTAAATATACCAACTCAGAGATCGCACTACAGTAATGAAAACAGAAAAATAATGAAGGCGGACAACCGATTTCTTTCCCAGGGAAAGAAATCGCTTATATGCCATTTCATGCTTTCAAGTTTGAACAAGATGCATTCAAAAGAATGCATCTTCGATCATATAATAGGGAACCATATATATATATATATATATATATATATATATATATATATATATATATATATATATATATATATATATATATATATATATATATATATATATATATCACACACACACACACACACACACACACACACACACACACACACATATGTATATATGTACATATATTATTTTTTGGATTGCAGAATATATAGTAAATTGACTTATATCACCATGGTAATACTAATATATTTTAGATAAGTTTAAAAATGCTAACTTGTGTTACACATGAACACTTACATGTTAACATGTTCCTCTAAGTTTTCTTTTTTTCTGTGTCATTTGTTTTTACTTTTTTTAGTCAGTAGCATTTCATTTGACACTAGCTGACACAAGCTATGTAATAATGCTTTATGACACAATGGGTATGTCAGGTAACATGCCATATATATAATTGTGCTTTATGACATGTATGTATGTCAGGTAACATGGAATATATAATGGTGCTTTATGACACTGTATGTATGTCAGGTAAGATGAAATATGTAACAATGCCTTATGACATGCTAGGTATGTTAGGCAGCATGATATATGTAACAATTCCTTATAGCATGCTATTTATGTCAGGCGGCATGATATATGGAACAATGCTTTATGACATGGTAGGTATGTCAGGCAGCATTATATATGGAACAATGCCTAATGACATGCTAGGTATGTCTGGCAGTAAAATATATGTAGCAATGCTTTATGACATGGTAGATATGTCAGGTAACATTACATATGTAACAATGCCTTATGACATGCTAGGTATGTTGGGCAGTAAAATATATGTAGCAATGCTTTATGACACGTAGGTATGTCAGGCAGCATTATATATGCAACAGTGCTTTATGACATGACAGGTATGTCAGCCAGCATGATATACAGAACAATGCCTTATGACATGCTAGGTATGTCAGGCAGTAAAATATATGTAGCAATGCTTTATGACACAGTAGGTATGTCAGGCAGCATGATATATGCAACAATGCCTTTTGACATAGTAGGTATTTTAGGTAACATGATATATGTAACATAGGTTTGTGACATGATAGGTGTGTCAGGCAACACAAAATGATGCTTCTTCAATGTAATCTAAAAAAATTACATCCAAAGTTAAAAGATTGCAGATGTGTAAGTTGAGCAAAGCCTGGGTAAAAAAATATAAACATATTAGACTTACAAATTACTTAGTTATATATGCAGTAGTAAAATAAGAACCTAGAATGGATTACATTTCTTACATATTCATTCAGAAAGTGGAATGGTTATACTGGAATCTGCATAAAACCACATATACTGAACGGCTGGCTAGAAAAGTCCATGTTAAATGAAACAGTGATAGAAGCACATGCAAATGATAAATTAAAACTTACTTTTGGTAGATGGCTTACAAGCGCAGACAGAAATACTTATTTATGGGGAAGGTGATGGATAAGTGGAACAACCTATCCAGTAATGTGATTAATGGAAGAAATAGCTCAGAGTTCAAAACACAACAGGCTAAGTACAAAGGGTTAATTAGCTGCAAAAGGGATGGCAGGAGCTCTGGGACTTATGGAAGGCAGACTTGATTAATCTTTAGTCTTTGTCTGTGCAAAACAGGCTCTTACACACAAGCTGAGGGCCCCACATTACAGGCAGATAGATGGACTGAGTGGGCTAAGTCTGCTGGCTTCACCATGTGTTACCATGTTCATAAATCTGCACCAAAGCATGTGCAAAACATTCTCTGTCCTGCCTCATCAAGAGGCTGACCTTGCCAGCTTTGACTTCACAGATGATCATGAAGACCTGGTCACCCTTGTCAGAGAGCTGATTAGTTATGAGTTTTCAGTACTGAGCTGGTACAAAGCACAGCAATAGGACCATCCCCTTGCAAGATTAGGAACACGAAGTATCACATCTAATACTGTTAAAATAAAAAAAGAAAAATGAAATGTTAAGTAAAAATAAAGCCTCAAGTAATGCATGGGTAAATATGTGGGAGGGGTTACAAGTAACGGCAAAGTAATTACTTTTTCAGATTTGATGATGTTTTCAGTGCTACTCTGTATCAAAGCACTGTGTTATTACTGGATAAGAGATATAGGCTATAACATGCCTTCATATCCAAAGATGTCATAAGGTACACTCCTAGAAAGGAAACGTGTATCTATTGAATAAGAAATTGTACAGTGCTCCTAACAAAAAGGGACCTACAGAACACATGCAAAACTTTAAAATAAAAAGGATTTTATGTATTTTAAAGTCAGAGAGTCAAGTAAGTTTTTGGTGGTGCAGTGACAATTAATGATATTATAAAGTATGGACACATTTCTTAGCATTCTGACTTTTGTTCTGGGTCAACAAATCTTCCTAATACAGCTGAACAGGCAAGAAATGAAGCAGAAATCTGCAGCTGTGGGTGTGGATCAGGGTAATGGCTGCATTATGCAGATGGCTATGAAACTGCTCATCTGAAGATCACTTGATTATGGCAATCAAAATTAGCCAATTAGCTGCTTTATTATCTGTGCCTAGCATGATGCCACATATAGGTAAAAAGTCCTTTTAACAATGAATGTTCTCACAAATAAATTAATGAGCAACACACAGCCTTTTAAACAAACATGACATTTTCTTTGAACCGGGCCATATGATTAAAAACAAACCAAATAATAAAACAACTCTGTTAGTGTTCTTATCAAAATCTCCTTATACATATAAACACATTAAAATCATACACTGTTCACATAATTTGCATATTTTAATTATGTTTTAACAGTCATAAAACTAAATGCATTTTAGACAAGCAAAGGGACAAGAATTTAGCATTTTTTACACTTCCAAAATAGAAATGTACATATCTACAATTCTAATCTAGTTTCTCCAGCCAAGATAACTAGTTTTGATTACAGCTGCTTAAATTCTGGCAGTGAAATAGCATTCCATTAATTTTGCTTTCTTCTCATTTCCCTGAAAGTCAGTCCATCATAAATACCTATATTATATACTATTATACAATTTTAAGACAGCAACATTCTTGCTTATAGAACTTAACGTCAAATAAATAAATTAATTAATTAATAGATCTTTAAAGCTCTCTTCCATGGCAAGCGTTTCATGATCAGTACCATGCTTGTTCATTATTCAAGAGAATGCCAGCAATTCTGATAATAAAGAGAAAAGACTGGAAAACACAATTATTTAGGAATATACTGGAAAATCCTTTTGAATATGTTTGACAAATTTGTAATAGTATGTATAACCTAACTCACAGTGGGTGGGTTCAACTAACGTACGTTACCAGAATGGCTTACAGTCATTTACACAAGACATGCATGCTCATATCACAACTGTTCAAACATATTTGCTTTAGCTTAAGTTGCTCATGTGCTGTTGCTCACTTCGTACAGGAGCAATTTTAAACTGTATTTTACTGTGTCTGAACTCAAAGGCTTGTGGAGAAAGCATAAAACAGATTGATCACTGTCTGACAATGATTGCACTTCCTCTTAGCTAAGTTGGCCTCAGAATAAGACCAACAAATTATGGGTGTTAGGGGGTTGTACAGAGGGGACTACCCCCTTGCAAAACTGTGTTTGTACTCCATTTTATTTTGTTATATTTGCTCATGAATTGACAAGCTTGAGCACATGTTCTTATACTTGAGCTGTTAGTAATAAGTGTTTGCTGCTGGGCAAGTGTGATACAAGCTCAGATACTCTGAGGACTCATTGTGGAACCTACCAGAACTCCCAAGCAAAAGTCTCTGAGATGTGGAATAAGCTTCTCAGAATACAAAACAAACATACACAGTGCAGAGCAGTCATTAACAATGTAAACTAGGAACCTCATGACATGATTAAAATGTGTCACTTTATGCTTACAAAATTGTGCTGTCAATGCAGCAGTATGATTCAATATTTATTATAGAATATTACTTGAAATCCTATGTGACACCCCTGCACTGGCCCAGTAGTCAAAGTGCCTCAGTCCTCACCACTGGCAACAGTGAGGGACGTACACAATGGGAGGATTACAAGTATACACACACAGTAAAGTACAATTTCCCTTAAGAGCACACAGAGATCACAGTCAGTCTGGGGCTGGTTTCTCCCTCTTTCTCCAGATCCCTAATAAGACTCCCCACTGGCACAACTATAGGGGTGAGATCTCACCTGAGTGGCCAAGCTAAGACCTCCAGCACCCTCTCTGTCAAACCAGTGCTTCATGTCCCTGCCCAAATAGCTGACACACACATACACACACATACACACACATGGGAAAGGCTGGCACAGGTTTACTAGCTATGCCTGCTTCTGCCCAGACTATAAGGTAGTACCAGATGCCACCAGCCACCCTTACTTATCAGCTACTATAAGGCCCTTACAAAGGATGACCAATCCTACTGTGTAATGTTACTATTAATCCAAATGGTAGTCTGACCAAGAGTAAGGCTATTTAGGAGTGACATGTACAGTGTCACCAAATACATATGCAAGTACTCTAAGGGCTTAAATATGTCTCACAAATATCAGCCACAAAGATAGGTTTAAATATATTTAATAATAAATAATAAAAGAACAAGACAATACTCAATCAACACAGTTACTTTAGAGTTCAAAATCACAGGAAATATTTTAAAACAACATTGCAGGACAGTCTCAAATAAATACAGAAAACATCTAAACTAATCTTTACTGTATTCCTATCTATATCTAAGATAGATACTATGCCCTAAGTCTTACTTACAGACAACATGCAGACAGAAGTGCTGAGTGGATGTTTCTAGGTCCAAGACAAGACACAAAATGCATAGTCGCTCTCTGAGATAGTTCTTAAATTAATATCAGACATTACTGCTGGGTTAGCCAGGATAGCATCACTTTTTGTCTCCTGACTTCAGTTCCCAGGCTAAAACAGAAACTAATAGAATTTTAACATCTCTGTGTAAGAAGTACATCTCTCTCAAAAGTTTGCAGAACTTGGAAGTTGTAAAACAATAAAATGTTTTTACATTTGAAACCTAGTAATTATTTCTGTTTCAAGACAATACAAAATGTCTAGTTCTAGACATTGTGTCTGCTATTAAACTGAAACTTAGAGATAACACAATCATAAAACACTTTAATTTCAACTTATTTTCTTGAAGTTTTGCAAGTTAATTCTGTATGTTCCAGATTCTACTATTAAAGCATACATTTGCACAGGTATATAGTTTATATACATTTCTGTTCTTTTCAAGTAGGGTACACTGTGGACACATCCTTGAAGCTCAGTACTGTACAAACCATGTTCAACACACAATTCTGTACCAGTAGTTTAATACACACATAACATATAGTTCTCTTTACATTTGTAAGACAAGCATATGAATCATGTTGATATTCACAAATGACGTATGATTATTTACAAAATTCTAGATAGTTGGGCTGGCAGTGTAACATCCTAATACTGTTTATTTCTTTGTTCAACTATCTAGTGCTTAATAACTGGGTAAATAAGCTGGTCCAAGGACCATATTCAGACATGCTCTAAGCCACCAATGTAGGCATTACAGCTGACAAATACAAGTAGATAGATTCATATAATGTACATAACAATTTGCACATATGTTAATACATTTTGTATTATTTAAGCCTCCACCAGTTTGTAACACATATAGCAGTGGGTATATTTAAATTTACATAAGAGGTTGATGAGACATAGTAGATCAATGACATACAAGAAAAACATGCTTATACATATAATATCTTGATGAAGGAGTTATTAAAACACCGAGAAGAGGTGCTAACCTGTGGTCTGAAAGTGTTTAGCCCTGGTTCGTAATGCATGTGTATTTGGATTCTTCTTTTTTTAATGGCTTTCTGAGCAGATGGAAATTATTTGTTGTCCTGATTCCTTGAGTACCGATGTTCTAGCTTCCTGTTGCTAATTTTGAAAGTTATAGGTAGATGCTTATGATAGGTACCTTCTTGGATAAATAGTGAATAGCTGGTGTTTCTTATTTGGAGTTTGTTCCTTACAAGGGGCAGTAAGTTTTGTTTGAGGAGTTTTTAAAATTAGAGAGTTTAAACTAGACATGTAAAAAGTCCTTAAAAGTGGAACAGAGACTTTTGCAAAGCAAACGTAATGAGGTAGTATACTAAAGTTGTTTGCATTACTGCCTCATGGTATGTTCTTCAGTTTAGTTCCTGACTGGCTTACCTTTTATGTGACGTATGCATGCCCTTCCCTTGCCCCTGATTCTTCAGGGTGATCCAGTTTTATTCCACATTTCAAAGACTGTAGGTGAAATAATGACCATCCAAACTGTCAGTAGGTGTGAATGCATGGGTACATTGTATGTGTGTGTCCTGTTACTGGCTGGCATCCTGTCCAAGATTAGTTCTTTGCTGCACAACCACTGAGTAGTGGTGTAAGTGCCAGCTCCCTTCTGACCTATGACAGTATAAGCCAACTGTCAAAAAACAAATAATTGAAAATGTTTCATACCTCTGAACTGTACAGATTTTTGCAGAATGTCCAGATTTTCCCTTATATTTTTGGTCCATTTTTCATAAAACTGCAGTTTTCTGGCAAATTAGTGGCAAATGATTAAAGACTGAAGTTAGAAAATAATGACCGGCATTTGAGTTTCAGATTTCATACCCTTCAGGAAATTCATGCTAATGCAAAACATGTTATTCTGTCAACTTTCTAAGTTTGTAAGAGCAATATTTAAAAACTGTTCCCATTTTTGGGCCTTTGTCCCACTTTTATTTATGGGTTTGTCCATTTTTTGCTCTAAGAAGTTGAGAGGTATGGTTTGTTCTCTAAAATAAGTATGCCCATTACCAGTAAATGAAGAATGAAAGAAAGAAAAAAAACTTTTGATCACTGGATCAGACAGCATATAACAGACAGGGTTAAGGTTAAAAAAATGCTGTATAGCTGAATTTAAAACATTCAGTCTCCACATAGCTATTGAACTACTCTAATTAAGTCACTTAGCCAGAGCTATACTTGTGAATGAAAGGAAGAAATTGTACCTAGTGGGTACTATTCAGTTATCAAATTAATAAAATAAATTTTGACGTGAATATAATGTATTTTAAAGAGTACTCATTTTAATGTACATTCTACTATCTTAAAATCATGATTCTATTTTACAAATACAGAAGCAAATATGCTTTGGTTATTTAAATTACTTAATTTTGCATTAAAATATAGATGTGCATTATTACAGGCGTAATAGGGCACATAAAGGTATGTGCTCCACAATTACTGCCACACGCCAGAGATGCTACAACTCTTCTGAACATTTAGAAAAAACTCTGTTTGTGTATTTGTGTCTGCTTTATAGATTGCTTATGACAAGAAACTTTGCTTATTTAAGAATGACAGCTAAATAATGTCCAGCATATCTTTGAAAAGAAAGATTAAATTCTATATGTCTATATTAGATTACTGAACATTTAAAAGTTCGAACACCATATGGTTGACACCATATGTTCAGACTCTTAAAAGTTCGAAAATCAAAAAAAAAAAAAAAAAACAGAAAAAACCTACCTGAAACGTTAAGCAGGGGGGCAAGCCCCCCTGCACCCCCACACATCCCCTGCTCTTTAAATATACCAACTCCGAGATGGCACTACAGTGCAGACAATGGAAAACTTCCATTTCCGCACTGTACGGAGATCTCCGTTGAAATGTTCGAACATTTACATGTTCGATCATATGGTGTTGACCATATGACGTTCAAACATGTAAATGCTTGACAACATAATATAGACCCTATACACACACACACACACACACACACACACACACACACACACACACACACACACACACACACACACACACACAGACTGGAGGAGAGGAGAGTCTGCATGGCCATGTCATTTTTCTGGCATTGCAGTGTTGCCGCACAAATATAAAGTAAAAAGATACCAGAAATATTTATTTTGTTTTCTAGTATCATATCATTCTTCACCATTATGTCCAAAACATTTTATGCAGTCATCATGCCTTTCAGTAACATTTCTGTCACAGTGAAAAGTATTTAAATGATGTGTACAAATTATTTATTGATTTTCCACAAGAGCCTTTTTTCAGTTGCAAACAGTTGCATTAAGGACATAACAAGGTAAATGTAAACGCACTTTAAAAGTCCCTTTGTCTAGAATGAACAGCATTATGGAACTTTCATTTAAACAAACACAGAATACTCACATTTCAAAATGCTAATTTCACTGCCAAGAGCATATTAAGTATAGTTGGACAATTAAGCCAGATTTGAGTTTATTCTCTAGTATCCAGTTTATCTAGTTACAAAAGAGTGGGAAATGCATTTGGATACACATAAAAACAAAACACACATGGTATAAATTACAAAAATTATCAAATGTACATACTATAGCACATTAGGCATATCAGACACGTTAGTGCATTATATCAAAGGTTC